>NW_009208311.1:8292-9476 GCF_000690835.1 Fulmarus glacialis
CCCAAAGATCCAGATGAAGTCCAGTGCACGCGACCCATGTGGCAGAAGTTGGTACGGAGTGCACCAATGTTATATGCCAATTCATTGGTAGTACTGTCCTGGAAAGAGGAAGAAGCACCAACAGTGGATGACATGGTTCGCAGACTCCGGGAATACGAAGAAACTGTCTTCTCCTCCCTTGTCTCAGCTGTGGGGAAACCGCCCCAGAAGGTCCAGCAACTTGAAGAGGATATGTCCTATTCTCCACCTGTACGGACCAGTATCTCAGCATTTTTCTGCTCAAGAGAGGATACAGAAGGTACACACCACGGAGCACCCTGTGGTTTTACCTGCGTGATCACGGAGAGTACATGAGGCAGTGGGATGGAAAACCTACCTTCATCCTAGAGGCATGGGTACGTGTGTTGCAAGGAAAAACAATGACACAAGGGGGTTCTCCAAGGAAAAATGCTGCTCCAGTTTTCAGGAAAAACCTGTGTCACGACGGTCCAGTTTCCAGTGAACAGTTCCTCAGACAAAGAAGAAAGGCTGATCTTACTTTGGATTGTAATGAAGAAATTCTTGACTCGCGTTTGCAAGAAGTGAGAAGCGGATACTATGACCAGAACTAGAGGGGCCCTGCCTCCAGCCAGGTGGAGGAAAGGGACAACTGTGTTTACTGGACTGTGTGGATTCGATAGCCTGGCACATCGGACCCACAGGAGTATAAGGCTCTAGTAGACACCAATGCACAGTGTACCCTGATGCCATCAAGCTATGAAGGGGCAGAACCCATTTGTATTTCTGGAGTGACAGGGGGATCCCAAGAGTTAACTGTATTGGAGGACAAAGTGACCCTAACCGGGAATGAGTGGCAGAAGCACCCCATTGTGACTGGCCCGGAGGTTCCATGCATCCTTGGCATAGACTACCTCATGGTGATCAGTGAGACCCACTTACTCCACGTAGCATCGGTCGCATGATGTGTAGAGGATAAGGAAGTCCAGTGTGTACCTCAAGGGGATTTGATTTTGGGTGAAAATAGCCAATGAACTGAATTGTATGATGTTAATTGTTATATGATATTGTATATCACCATTTCTGTGGTTGCCATCAATGGTATTGCAGTAAAAATCACCCAGATTAATGAAGAATGAACTCCGATGAAATCAAAGCGCAACGATGATAGAACTGGATGAGCGCAG
>NW_009208312.1:0-1722 GCF_000690835.1 Fulmarus glacialis
CACCGATGACGCTGGGCAGCGCTGGCCGCCTGCACGACCGTCCCCGCGACCTCCGGGAAACGCTGCCTGCCGGCGCCGCTCCTCCCGAAGCCCTGCTCACCCGGTGGTAAGTCACTCGCGTACACGTGGCACGGGTTGGGGACTGCAGCTCTGCTGCATTTAAGCAGCGCAGGATGTTTTCCTGGCCCTTTCGGGGCAGGACGTGCCATCGGTGCCTGTGCAGGACCGCGCTGCTGCCAGGCACGCCATGGCGGGCCCCGGCAAACAGGGAAAGCTCCAGCTCCTCCTAAGCACAGCACCACGTCTCTAACGAGAGCGTTCCGCTGCCTGCAAGGTGGGAGAAGGTAACACGCAATTATCTTCCGCAGGCTTAGCAGCCTCGAGAGGTACTTTCCTAAATCCTGATGCGGTCTTGCGTGTTAGGTGGTCTGATCTGCAGAATTATGGAGAGCTCAGCAGCTCAACTCACACCCTGAGCGCTTCGGGGAGACAGGCCGCTCCTGGAGCAGCCAAGCGCAGGGCGAGGAACCTGCCCTCTCTAGCAAACGTTCATTTCCCCTGACTCCAGGAGGAGAATAAAGCCTTGCAGGTTCGTGAAGGGGTAACGAACAGCCCCACCGAAACAACTGCCTTCCTTTCCCAGCCCTCCCCAGGCTGCAGTGCCCGCTGCCTCTTCAGCTCCCAGACCCTCTTCTGAGCCGGTAAATAATTTGCCTGATGTGCCCCAAAAGCCAGCTATTGCAGTGCATTAGCATGGATGCGTTGTTACACCCAGACGTGAACGGGAGAGGGAGTACGTGGTGACTTGCCCCACTAATTTCAAGATGATACCCAACGCATAAGTTTATCAGAATCTGCCCAAAAGCTGTTAAAAAATGTGATCAGTAACTGCCCGATTCCCTGGGACTGAATTTCTTTTTTCTTTCTCTCTTTGCGATGCTACAGCGCTTGAAAATTCCCATGTTTTGCTCAAAGCGTACAATAGTGTAACGTGGGGAAGATTCACGTCCTTTTACTGATGAGGAATGGCTTGTAAATGTAACGTGCCGCCACTGGAACATGTTCGTGGTTGGGAGGAAACCCTGTCTCGGAGCACTGGAGGCATTGTCTAAAGACAAACTTTCTTCTGTAAAAACAACCTAAAACACCCACAGAAAGTTCTTTGGAAAGTAAAGCAGACATAGCAGGGCTGGAGGCGGCGTGTTCAGAGCCTGCAGCCGACCCTGCTGCACGTTAACCATCGCAGTTCAGGTCGCTGCATATAACAAGATTGCAAGAGCAACACGGCAAAAAGAAAAGCCGCAGGCTGGAGGGAGAGGAAAGCAGTAAGGACAGTCTGCAGTTCACTCTGCTTGCTGCACAACTCTCCCCAACCCACCCTCATCAAACGTACATAATAGATACTTACAACCCATTTGATAGCGCTGATCCTGCGTCCCCTCGGTAATGTCTCAGCAGCGGGCTGCCAAGTAGGCACATCTGGATACAGTTAGCGTTAGACATTCCTCAGCCTTTAAGCGAAACTGAGGAAATCCTCGCGGAGCAAAGCAGCGCTGGGTCTCCTGCACTCTGGGCCGTTTTCATGCTGAAAGCCAGCAAAGTTTCCCCGCGCTCGTGTGCCGACCGGGGAGGGGTGCCTGCGCCCACGGGGTCCGAGACGAGACGCCGGGCTCCCTCCTTGCACAGGCTCGCTTACTGTAGCGTGGTGGAAGGAGCAACCGC
>NW_009208313.1:0-2979 GCF_000690835.1 Fulmarus glacialis
CTGTATGTTTATATATTTAGGCTCTGCCTATAACAGCGATGACCAAACAGATGATAGAAATTTCTTGAGATGACATGGCTAGAATAAACAAAAGCCAAATACAGGTTGTCAGTCTAGTGGATCACGCTATGCATTTTATAAGGAAATCCAGTGCCTGCACAGCTCTGTGACATGCACCAAGGCCTCAAAGATGGTAGTTTCTCCTAACACAAACTAAATCACAGCCAAAATCAAGGCAAAATCAAAACAAAGGAAGCTTTTGGTGGAGCTTATTTAAAAAAAGAAGGAGCCATTCCAGCATCCCAACCTGGACCTCACATCACGTGGCTGGGCAGTGCCACCTTCTATCAGAATTGACAGCATCCTAGCAGTTATACAAGGAGGCAAACAAACAAATTCAAGGGTTCATGTTTGAAAATAAATACCCCCAGGGCTATGTACTTGGCTATGTCTAGGTACCTTAATCATCAGCCATTCCAAAAATGTTGTTATATCAATAACTCCTGTTATATTCAGGTAGTTCTTTCACCCTCTCCCTCCATATATGTATATGTATATGTATATGTATATGTATATGTATATGCATATGCATATGCATATGTATATATATGTGAATGTGAATGTGAATGTGAATGTGAATGTGAATGTGAATGTGTGTGTGTGTATGAAGGCTTATATATCTGCCTTCCTATCTACAGTTTGTTGTTTACTTCACATGTCACAGGTGAAACTTCCACTGTGATGTGCTTTTGTCCTGCAGAAATTTGCTCAAGGTCCTTTGAAAGGGTTGCTGCAGCACACTGAGGTAGACACTGTGGAAACAATGAATGGCAAAATGGTTGGAAAAGCAATAGAAGCCTAAGAACTGCCAGCAGCAGACAGTACTCCCAGCCTCACCGTAAAACTTAAAACTCACATCACTCATGAGAATTTTCTCTTGAAATAACCATACGAAAACACTGATATGTCATCCTTCCCCAAAAACTGCCGCTTACAAATAAAAGTAAAAAGCCATTCTGAGATGACCATTGGTATTCTTTTACAGACAACACTACCGATGTGAGTGTGCTATGCCCATGTGCCACTGAGGTTGTGTGGTGTTAGGGCAGGCAGAGTTTCCTTCACTGTCAGATTGGCTGCTCAGCATGGGGCCCCTGATTCCCTGCAGTAATGCCAATTTACTGGAGCCATGGATAGGCTCCAGCCTGCAGAGAAGCATGGAAAAGCAATGGTAGGGTCCTGCTCTTTGAGTATAGCCACACGCCAGAAGCAGGCTCTAAAATAGCTATAAAGAATCCACTTTACTACTTACACATCCTACTCTCTTCACCCAGTGATGAAGAGCATTACCAGGCTGACATTGAGATTTTATTAGCAGAGATATTTCAAACACACCATATTAAATCCATATATATGTGTGTGGTGTGTGTGTATGTATAAATATACAAATTTGTATTTGTATTCAAGAAGAATGAATTAAAACTGCAATAAACAGCAATGATGTACCCTTGCACACTCTTCTCTTAATTATGTGCCAAGATAAATTTTTAACCTTTCCAGGTTTTATTGGACTGTTCTTGCTATATCATTATATTGCAAATGCAAAGTGGTGAAAGGGACACAACAGACACCCTGCAGGGCAAATAAAAACAACACGTGCAGCAGGGCTCTGATGTTATTCTAGGGCATAAGCAAGAGGTTTATTCATCTCGATAGTACCATTTTGTAGAATGTAGTGTGAGAAAGAAACATGAAAGCACTTATCGGGACAAGATGTTCCTGCCACTTCTTGTTACTCAAGCTGAAATACTGTCTTGCGTCAGTACAAAAATACCTGTATGTCTAGGCAATACCTGTGTCAGAGCATCACTTATGTCTGTAGGAGGGGATAAGGACAGAGGAATTGAAAAAATGTAAGGGCAAAGAGACTAGCATGAAGAATTGTTACCATCTTCAAAATTTTGATCTGCTATCACCACAAAGGTAGTTTCAGCGCAAAAAAGGAAAGGGAAAAATTTTCACTGTGGTGGTGCTTTGTCCCACAGGTGTCACCTTGTGTCCTCCAAGATGTGTGATTTTAAAAACTACAGACAAAACTCACAGCCACACTTACGATTTTCCAAGACTTTTCTTTATATGCTCCACACACAAGTACCAAGCTGGTTTGGAAACAGTCTGTTTGGAAAACTTGACAGCGTTATCTAAGAGTCAAAGTTTTTTCTTTGTGATTTGGCCATCTGTTCGTTGAAGAAACACTTCCAACACATGCAGCCTGCTCACAACTGCAGTGTCAGCCTTCATTGTTGCTTCTGTTTCTCTACACAGATTCTTCCATGTGCCCCCTGCCTACCCCAAAACTCTGGTGGGAAACAGCAGCTATAGATAGGAGAGAGGATGGGGCCTGCAATAGTAGCAGGAGATGCATAGTATGTAGGACCAACCATTGTCCTACAGGTGCAAGGCGATAAGAGGAAAGAGCTGAGAGTAAGTGAGCATTTTTGAGAGCACTGGGGCAGGCAAGCCACAGGAATGAAAAGGAAAAGGACAGGACAGATCCTGACACTCCAGCCAGAGACCTGTACTTGTGAAACAAACAGGAAGAGATGGGACTGTGCTGACATCAGAAGGTTGCTGTAGCATACCATGTTGCTTGAGATTGACCGTCCTTGCCATCCTCTGGTAAAAAGATTGCAGCAGATCCGTTTTCTCAACCTAACGTTAGCACTCAGCCTGATATCCCTTCTCCCCAGCCTCTGTATCTCCTCTCCACCAATATCTCTCTTTCTGTGGGGGAGCTACAGCTGTGCGCGCCTACAGTCAAAGGACACCTACATCTTTATTCCTGACCTGGGTAACTACACAAGCAGTAGCACAAACTATTCAAATACTGATATTCCTTGTGTGTGTGTATATTACAGCTCACCTCCTCCTTCATTAAAGAATACCACTGCGCAATCATAGAATCATAGAATCATTAAG
>NW_009208314.1:0-2470 GCF_000690835.1 Fulmarus glacialis
TGGTGTTTAGCTGCCTGCCGGGTTAAACGTCAGCAACTGTCAAAGGAAGAGTTCTGTGCATTAAGAAGCTTTTAATATAATTTTTAACCTAATTTTAAACTACTCTGTGCATAAAGCTTTTGAAGAACATACTTAGATGTTTACAGTCTTCTACCTATGTAGTTACTTAGAGCTACAATTCCAACAGAAATTTCTTAGTAAAAAAACATGGATATGAAATGCTGAATAAGAATAGTAGTATAACCTCAGGTTTTGAACACTAACTAAGCAGCTGCTTTGCATCTATAAAATCTATACCTGCATAGATTTTGGCACTGCATTCATAAAAATAGCTTGTAAGCATCTTTTAATGTTTCTATTGGAGTTACCTGTTTTGTATATATTGTTCACTGAGCGCATATCATATCAGTACTATGTCACTAGGTGAATGTTACACCTTGATGATTATCTATTGTGAGGCGCACAAGTCTGTGGGACCCGATGAGATCCATCCATGGGTCTTGAAGGAACTGGTGGATGAAGTTGCTAAGCCACTATCCATTGTATTTGAGAAGTTGTGGCAGTCTGAAGTTCCCACTGACTGGAAAAGGGGAAACATAACCCCATTTTTAAAAAGGGAAAAAAGGAAGACCCGGGGAACTACAGGCCAGTCAGTCTCACCTCTGTGCCTGGGAAGATCACAGAACAGGTCCTCCTAGAAGCTATGCTAAGGCACATGGAGGACAGGGAGGTAATTTGAGACAGCCAGCATGGCTTCACCAAGGGCAAGTCCTGCCTGACCAACCTAGTGGCCTTCTATGATGAAGTGACTACATCAGTGGACATGGGAAGGGCTACCGATGTCGTCTATCTGGACCTCCATTAGGGGGATGGAACGCCTCTCTTACGAAGAAAGGCTGAGAGAGTTGGGGTTGTTCAGCCTGGAGAAGAGAAGGCTCTGGGGAGACCTTATTGCAGCCTTTCAGTACTTAAAGGGGGCTTAAAAGATGGTGGCAAACTTCTTAGCAGGGCCTGTTGTGACAGGACAAGGAGGAATAGTTTTAAGCTAAAAGAGGGTAGACTAGGTATAAGGCAGAAATTTTTTACAATGAGGATGGTGAAACACTGGTACAGGTTGCTCAGAGAGGTGGTAGATGCCCCATCCCTGGAAACATTCAAGGTCAGTTTGAATGGGGCTCTGAGCAACCTGATCTAGTGGAAGAGGTCCCTGCCCATGGCAGGGGGGTTGGGCTAGATGACCTTTAAAGGTCCCTTCCAACCCAAACTATTCTATGATGCAGTAAATTAGAGATCAAAACACAATATGAAAGAGTTAGTAAAAATAAGACTTCATAGCATGTGGGTGAGTGTGGTAGTTCCATATTAGGCAGTTGCAAAGATCCAATTAATTACTTGTTCAGCTTGCAGCTTCCTTGCTTTAATCTTCTCAGTTGACTCTTAATCTGCGTTTTCTAATGAAAACAATGTGCAAATTCAATATAATTGTGTAGCATATTTTTTCTTATTTTTGAATTATCATTAAGTGCCTCATGTTTTTAATCTTTTATTAAGTGCTGTTTACAGGACAACACCTGGAAGAGATGGTATCTTACTTACAAAACAGCTTTTTACTAGAATGAGCAATTTGCTAAAACTACTTAACAAATAGTTGTCAATTTTATCTTCCATATTTGGTGTATTGTCATTAGAGCTTATTATGCATTATTTGTCAAATATT
Source organism: Fulmarus glacialis (assembly GCF_000690835.1). Lineage (NCBI taxonomy): Eukaryota > Metazoa > Chordata > Aves > Procellariiformes > Procellariidae > Fulmarus > Fulmarus glacialis. Next base: position 1,718 of record NW_009208314.1, read on the forward strand.
TAAAGATCTGGGTACCTCACAGACTTAATCAAGGTTTGTTCTCAAGCAGTTAACAATTTATTTGAGCAGAATAGAGCCAGAATGTATCTGGAAAGGAATTAGGGAAACTAAAGCAAGACTGAATGGTAACTCTTGAGTAATCAGGTGAAGTCCTATGTAGCTTCAGGCCAACTATGGTGTATAAGGTTTCTAAATTATTCTTTTACTTGAGGCCAGTTTTTGGATGGCCTTTATTTTTTTTCATTCACCTTCTCTGAGGTCGTCAACCCTTCACTGCTTCTCTTGAAATGGTGAAATCAGAAGTTGATTTTAGTGATTTAATACCAGTTTCTTCCTTGTCTTATGTCATGGATCTGAAATACTTATTTTAGATTTTTAGAAAAATTGTGCAAGTATCAAGCAATTTGAATTTCATAACTTAGCTTGTGCTTATTGGGTTCTCAGAATGATTTTGGTGTATGTGAACTAGGGCCCTTTCCAGAACACTAAACCAGAAGGTCCTGTATAAAACCACTTTGAAGGTACTTCCGCTCTTATTAGTGATATTAGCTTCTGAACCTTTGTGTATGCGTTTGCTATACTGCTCTGCTCTGTTGCCAGTATAGACGCAGCCTTTTCTCCCTGATGCATTACTGCTGCTGAACTTAGCAAACAGCCTTAGCCTTCCACCTCATTTTCCTGCCTCAAACATGAGAGGAAACTAAAGGCTCTTGGCTTAAATCTTCAGGGTTTATCACTTGTGGAAGAAGGGGC
>NW_009208315.1:0-7906 GCF_000690835.1 Fulmarus glacialis
AGCCGGGCCTCGGGAGAGGTGCGCCAACGCGCAGGGCTCTGCAGCCTGGCGCATGACGGTGCGGGCCCCCCGCGCAGGGACGGGGGCGATGCCGGGCGATCCATCCCTTCGGAAGGACGTGAACGAGAACATGCTGGTGATAAACCTGAGAGGCAAAAGTGAGAATGGAGCAGCGGATGTGTGAAATGGCCTCACACATTACAGAAGCAACTGCACTGAAAGAATTTTTTCTTGCATTTCTCTATTCCCCCACTGAAGTACGAGTTAAATATACAAATACGTTCTGTAGCCAGTTAGCAAAGATTTATGCAAAGTGCTGAACTCCCGTTGTAGAGAAAAGACACGAGGGCTTGTGCATGTGAACTCTTGAAGCTGGGCAGCCGAAGTGGCTACTGTTTAGGTCAGCAGTGCAGCAGCATTGTGGCGTCTCGCTGCTTGCCCTCCTCCCCAAATACAGAAAACCTGAGCAATTTTTCTCATGTTCAATCTCTAGTTCATGGCTGGTGAATCAAGGATCCCTGGCCAGTGGAGAAAGGCAGGTGCTGGAAGAAAATTCCAAGTACTTTTCATTCAGGAGAAAAATCAAGAAAACCAGATTGTTAGGTAAAGCTTTGTTCTCTCTGCTGGAAAAGCTGGACTTTGTGTTCATGTTGTTAAATTCCAGGGAATGCACAGAGGTGATACACCATGAATGTACAAGAAAAGCTTCAAGTAAAGTGTCAACTCAAGTTATGAGATGCAAATCTTTAAGAAAACGATCTTAATTAATTTAATACACATAGAACTATCTTTTCTATTCTTTAGTATCCTTTCTGTTCATCCAGAGGTGATTACTGATCCTTTTCTGTCCAGGGTGGTGCTCCTCTAAGATTTCTTTTAGAGGGAGTATGACTTCCAGATAGCATTTGTACTTCTAGCCCTCATCTACTCCACATCGTACACGTACTTAACATTTATATCCCCGAGCTCTTTGGGCCAGTTTACTCACTGACTAAACTTTCAAAAGTCTGTCCTTTCAAAATAGGGAATTCCTGTTGCAAACATCCTTTGATTTATCCTCCCGATCGATTCACTCAGAGTGAGTTCTCATGTGATCAGTTTACTGAATACTATTTCCTGCAGGCAAGTCTCTCCCAATATTCTTGCTGTTTGTTGCAGTTACTCAATATTGTGAAGAAAACTGTTATTTCACTTATGAAGAAATACATGTACTCAATCATTTTCAGTAGCAATTGTTTTCCAGCCAAAGCGTAGGCCAAAGTGTAACTTCCAAGTAACTTGACAGATGCTTTTGTCAATACCCAAATCTGGTTTGGGCAGCAGTAGAGTCGACTCTCGCCAGCCAAGAGACATTGGCGTTACCCAATGTTACCGTGTTCTAAAGCAGCCCTGTTAAGTCCACATTATCCCCTTACTCTTCTACAGTCTGTAACATTAATGTATGTCATCATACTGGTTGTAGTTAATTTTTTAAATAGCTCATGCTCTTCCTGCTTCTAAATGCTATTCTACTACATTTCAGTTATCCCTCAATTAATCAGTGTCACATCTTGGATCAGCAGATTAAGTTTCTTCATTTCATCTGGTGGTAACGTTGCAGCAATCTTGGGCCTTCTGGTGGCCCCCAGAAAGGAGCAGAAATTATTTTCTCCCACTCTTCGCATAACTTCAGACCTTCTTTTTTCAGCTTTTCTGATTGTTTTCTCTGTCTTCTGAAGCTATGGAAACTGGCTACAGCAAGAGGCAGGATGTTAGGGGGGAGGCTGGATTCCCTAGAGTTACTGAGAAACATTGCAGGCATCTGTTTGGTATCTTCTAACTCGTGTGCAGGTTTAAACCAACTGCCAGAGTTGGGTCAGGAAGGAATTTCTCTTCTGGTTTGGACTGGCGAGTTCTCCATTTGTAGGAACGTCAAAGCCTTCTCACTTACCAAACTCCTTCCTGTTACACAGATAATGATTTTTCCTCCTTTGACATGCTGTAAGTTGGATCTGAGGTTGGGATGCCGTGGTGTGCATGGAGTAAATACTTCCCTGTGAACTAAGTGTCTGGTACACAGGTTCCCTGGGACTGCAGGGGAAGCACTTGATAACTCAGGTGGTCCTTTCCTGTCCTGTGTTTGTCTTCTGACCAGGCTCTTTGAGTTAATACCCAAGTTTTTCTGTCTTGCCACTTACACTCAATTTGTGAAAATTTCCTGATGGGTTTCTCACTGCCAATACTTTCTCCCTGCTGCTCATCCTCCAACCCTCCTAACACTTGTTTAGGAATTGCCTTATGCCTATTCCAGGTTCCTCCTCCTATTACTAAAACAAGCAAGGCAGATTACAAGGAACATTAATTTAAGAAGTAAAAGACTTCGGTAAGTGGGCACATTTGCTTCGATTCCTACCCACAGTTCATGCTACATACATATATTTTTGTTAAGTCCCTCCAATAGGCATTCTGCTGGCAGGCAGACATTCCCCAAATTCATCATGTTGCTCTGTCTTGGACCTCCAGTGCCAGGAAGACTTCTATCAAATATTACCATGAGCGTCCATTTCTTTCTTCTCCAGTCTCCTTCAATTTAGGTTAATTCAAGTGAAGTTATTTGCACAGGAACAATTCGAGTTAACTCTGTACTTGAAGAAGTCTTTCAAAACTAGAATTATTCTGAAAATCAAGTTACACAGATCTAATCCTACTAGTGTTTCTCAGTCCTCATTTGACTAAACATGGCCTTCAAGTGTTCATGACAATACTTAAACATTTAGCTTAAAGAAATGTGACTTGGATTGAGAGAAGAAAACTAAGGATATTATTTTTGAAATGTACAATTATACACCGAGTGTAAATCTCAGAGGCTACCCTCTTCATGGCTGGAGGTGAGAAGATAAACTTCAATTGTGAGAGCCTGGAAGGGGCTATGTTTGAAAGTTTCAGTATGCTGTTATTTCAGGGATGAGTTTAGTAGGTGAGCCTGCAGCAAGCAAAGAGATGGTACGAGGGGTAAGACTGACGTGTTCCTAAAATTTCCTGCAATATCTGTAGAGGCAGGGTGCTGGCAAGAAAGTTATTAGCACATCGGGGCATTTCCCAAGGACAGGAAATGATTGGCAGAAAAGAGGTATTGTCCTCAGTGTATGCTGCCCAGCATACACACATCTGAGTTCAGCTATTCTCTGCAGCCTGGACCAGTGTAAGGCACCACAGGATAAAAGCTCTATTAAAGTTTGAAAATTTTCTTAATTATACTAAGAATATACATTTTCAGTGTCCCCCTTTACTATATCCCAACTCCAGCATTTTGGCCAGGAAGCACGTTACGGCACATTGGCCCCTGGTGACCTTCATATTGTCTCTCGCCTCTCAGTCTTCAGACAATTCCCCTCACCGCAGAGCAGAGATCAGAAGAACAAATTATACTGCTAAAAGTTAAAGAGTAATGGAGAAGATATGGGAATGCAGAGTTACAGCTTTGAAGTTCTGCACTTCTCCATGTGGCTTAACCACCTCTTTTCCCTCCCTCCTCTGACCACTTCCTTCCCTGCAGCAAATGCTGCAGGTCTCCGTGAGACTCTTGATCAGCAGCCATTGCTCCGATTCCCCTCACCTACTCTGCTCCCAGCCCACGTTAATACCTTTCACAGTTTGACACCTTCCTGTCAAAGTCTGATACCTTCCTCCTCTTCTCTGACACCTAACGGAAGGGATAACACTTTGAGGCACATAGGTCCCAAACAAACAAGAGGGAGAGGTCTGTCCCGACCCAACCCTGCCCTCCCGTCATCACTCTGCATGTAAGCAAAGGGACCGAGCTGCCAGCTAACCCAGTACAGACAAGGGAACCTGAGCAGGACACTTAACCCAACTTCATTCATTGTACAGTTGAATAAAAGCCCATCAATTCTGAATTAAAATCTTCCAGACCACTGGTCCAGAGAAGGCACGCCAACTGGTGCTGATTTGACAGCTTTTGTCCAGAACGCAGATTCCGATTTGCTCGTGGGACAGGTGTGAGGGAGTTTCCCAGAGGAATACTTGTCCTGCTGCAGATGCAGCAATAAGAAACTTCTAAAATTTCTGCAGTTTCATTCTCAGCCAGAGTTGCATCACCAGTATTTAATTCAGAATGCTGAAATAACTTTTTCCAATGATCCCAATGAAGAGGGAGTTAGGCATGTTCTGGGCACTGCTGTCCTCTTTCCCATATGCCTCTCCCAGCTATAGGTAATCTAGGCCGAGTCAGAACAAGGATGAATAAAAACAGACTCTTCCAAGTAGGTTTTTCTTAGAAGATCAAGGCTATGAAGTCAGTCCAATGTCACCCACAGTCCTATGAGCAGAGTCCCAGCAAAAAAGAAAGCAGGATGCTTGGAATCAGAAGGACCCTCATCCTGGCTCAGGGTCCTGGCATCAATGGCTTGGCTGGACAGGTTAGAATCGAGGAGCTCCATAATCATCTGGCATCCTCTCAATATTGTATCTGAGAAAGAAAGAGGGAAAACCTATGAAGACAACCTGCTCCACATTGCTCCGCTCCCCATGCAGCAACAGGCTTACAGGCAGACTGAACAGCAAGCAGCTTTGTTGCATTTCTATCTGCAGCTCAGATCCCCAGGAAGAAAAATATTACTTCCAAAAGTGAAAAGCCTTCATAAGGTTGCTGTTACCCTTCACCTCAAACTAAGAAATCGGGCATCTCACCATCTCCAGAGAAGGAAAAAAACGGTGGTTTTGTAAGACCTGACTTCGGATTTAAGAGCAGACCACCATGGAGGATAAAACTTCGGCCATTCAGCTTATGACTTCATGGCCACAGTGAATAAGGGGCAAAGATGTTTTGAGAGAAAAATCTTCTAAGCCATGTTCTAATTATAGATCAGTTAAGGCTTTAGATATTTATAGCAATCAACCTCCTCAACCTCCTCATTTCTGACATACTGCTCTGTCTGCATATTACTAGACTCATTGTCTCCACTGCCAACACAACTGCCTCCTGTCCATTATCTCTCCCATCCCATCTGAAGACTTTGGCCCTTTTCTCTCCATGTCCCAACTTCTCTTCTTACCATGCTACCAAACATATCTACCATACTGTGAAACAATTTGGCATAGGTTCTATGCAAGATAAATCTTCTAGGCTGTACATTATGTAGAAGAAATATTAAAACACTGGATATGACAAAGGTGAGTAAAGTCTTCTTAGTCTAGGCTTTATGAGTGCTTTGGAAGGAACAGGAAATGAATTTAAGCAAATGTTTTTACAGTAGATCACTGGTCCTATTGCATATAAAATAAATAAATAAAGTGAGCCAGTACTTGCAGGTACTGGAAAAATCTGTTGCATTGAAATTGCTGCACTAGCATCCTTCCGAGTTGGTTTGGTTTTTATCTAAGAAGCAAATTCAATCTCTTAGCTGAGGGTACACAAAGCTACCAAATAGAATATGGAACAAGAATGGTTCTTTTCCTCAAGAACCTGTAGAATGCATTTGCCTGGTAGTCCTGCTGCTGCTGCCGGTAAGCAAAACTGATCTATGGAAACACGGGCCTCAAGGAAACTAGTTTTCCAGGTAAAAGCAAGTGAACATGTAGACTGCAATAAAAGTGGGTCTGCGACCAGTCTCTTCCCAGCAGCAGCTGTACTTCTACTTTTGTGCAAACACTCAGCCCTTTACTGCAACCTGCACTATAGACAATGCAGGAGAGAAGTACGTGGTGATAGAGTCCCTGTCAGACAAGGACTCTGCCAGGCAGCGTTCCTCCCTGTCAGAGGTCCCTTACCTGTGCCTGGAAATATACATTATAGGCACTCCTGGGATTTTTCGTATTCTCCGCTTGAGCTCTTTATCCACTGTGGCCACAATATAACATTTGTGCTGCAAAAAAAGAGGCGAGTCACATTCAACACCAGTGAGCCCGCAGAAGGGAGACAAAGCTGAGCAAAAGCTTCTATTCAGTGAGCTCATTTAACATAAGAGGCCTATGAGTCCTTAGTGAGGCATTACTAGGACTTGTACAGCAGACTAGTAACATCCTTCCGCTCATCAAAATAGACTCGCAGAAACATCTGAACTCTGTCCAGCGTTCCCAGCTGACAGCTTTCCCATCCTAAGTGCTCCTTGATGCTGTCCTATACAACAAGAATGCTCAGGGAAGACTATACCTTGCTTCAAATAAAGTTTTGGGCTAGGGACTGAAAATGCCCCTTAGTGAGATTTTACAGTTACTCTGTGGGAAATTTAAGTCATCAGTAACTAGGAGGGTTCAGGAATTTTAGTATGTCAGCACAGTATAGAAAATTTCAGAAACAGAAATACCTGAGTGACCCTCTGTACCAAGCAGTCATCTGCGTAGGTTCCTTTGTGCATACATGGCAAGCGTTCAAACCGAGGGTCCTTGGCAATTCTGCGGGGACATATAAGGCAGATGGCAGCAATCAGACCAGAGTGTACAGTAACATAGTATGGGGGCACAGGAACGCCCCGTTCTATGATATGCAGCATGTTATTCTCAAAACAAGGGCTGAAGGGCGGAGCGAATGGTACACAACAGTCAACTGAAATGAGGAGCAAAAAAAGAATGCATTTAGTTTTTTAAAAAAAAAAATCTAAAACTCGAGCCATCGTACTGATCTCATACAGCCAGAGAAACAAAACCAAGTTTGGGACTCTGCAACAACCTAACCACCCTCTAGTGCAAGAGCACTGACATGGGCAGTGCTTTTTGTTTATTTATATTAAAACATTAAGTTCTAGAAACAGAGAACACCCTGCACCTACCTTAACGCCACACGGTACTTCTGTCCTAACTTCTCAATTTCACCCATTACGCAATCTGTAATACATGGAATACCTACACGCAAAAAAAGCCTATATTAAAACCAAGCAGTATTTCTTTACAGACACTTACAGTATTGCCCACATGCCCAGGAACAGTTAACTATCATGGAACTCCATAACATATTACTTACCATTTTAAACTTAGGAGAACTCATAAGGTTGCAAAGTGATGAAATGTAAAGCCACTGAGTTTAACCTTGCCATGGTAATTTTAGATTTTTAAGTTATTAATGCTTCACCTTTGTTGACATTAGCATTTAAGACTGTTGCTTGACTGAAACCAAAGACAGTCCCAGGGTTACCATAGCTATAAACAAGGAGCTCGATGAATATAGCACATATCATTTTTTCAAGATTTCTGTTATCCTCAGCTATTGATATGAGGCTGATAAAGCACATCACGAGCACACCGTGGCACTACGTGGTCCAGTAGAAGCTGCGAGTCATGCAGACACTCACACTTGGCATAGAGACAGTCCATCATTGACTGTACTAGGTCCAGCTTGGCCTTGATGGAGAAGTTGATGAAGTTGGTGTCAACCAGGATGTGATAAGGGGGGCCCAACTGTGTATTATACTGGAAGAACAAACAAGAGGGATGCTGGGGGCTGCCGGGAAGACAAAGAATTCAAATCAGTTACTTGCAATTAACAACATATCCAATCCTACAACTTGCACAGAATGAAGGAAGGCTAATGAGCAGAAACAACACGAGGCAGTGTGGGACAGTGACCCATCAGGCCTCCTGCCGTCTCCTAAGCCCACTCTCTTGGTTTAGGGCACCGTTTCCTACTCTGATAGCTTTGCTCAGAAATGCCCTGGGTTGCAGCCTGCAGCGTGGCCGGCCCGCCATCCCCCCTTCCCTCCCCTCCAAAAGCGCCGGCAGCACTTACACCTCCCGCTCCTTGATGGCACTCGGGTCTTCCTTCTTCTTCACGGGGGCTTTCGCTCGGTCCTTCTCGTTACTGCAAGGGAACACGGGCACTGCTGGGGGGACGACAAGGAAGGGCGGCCGGGGGCGGCGAGGCCTGGGCCGGGATCCCCTCTCGCCCCTCCCGAGTGGGACACGGGGACGGCCA
>NW_009208316.1:0-23538 GCF_000690835.1 Fulmarus glacialis
TCCGTCCGGGGGCACCGCTCGTTCCGCGCCCCGTGGCGAGCACTCGGCCGCGTCCCCTCCAGCAGAGCAGCGGCCTCCATCTGCCTCCCCGCCTGGTGTAACCCGCCTCGCGCCAGGGCAGGGGGAAAGCACAGCCCACGGGGGCTGCACATCCACCAGGCATGGATATAAGGTAGGAACGTTTTGGTCAAGGACAAGCCAAGATATTTATTAGATCTGTGAGTATAAAGAGAGTCCTGAGGAGCTACACCAGACTGGAGGACAGGACGTGTACACCAGCTCTCGTGCTGCTCTGCCAGGGCTACGCCCCCAGCTTTGGACATGTTGCTGGGACAAATCCCACTACACAGAGCCACACAGGGCAACGACTGTGGTGGAAAGGGGGACATAACCGAAAACTAAGTCTCCCAGGTCCGACATCTGGCAGGCACTTTGGTGTATCGTGTTGCAGGCCACCATCCCCAAGAGGATCATGTTCCTGGACCTCAAAGCAGTCTGGCTGGTAGAGAACAGGTTGACCCAGCGAGCACATGTCCCAAACCCCTTGGAAGATCCCTTCTGCAGACTTCACACGGCTCTGCACCACACAGGATCTGGAGGTAGTGAAACGAGTCCATAACCAGTGAGAAACTGCACTTTCCACGAGAAGGTCCCAGCTTCTCCTCCATGAGCACCAGAGGTCCCTCTTGCAACCTCTCTTCACCACAACAGGCCGAGACTGACGTAAACCATGTACGGCTGCGCTTTGCTTTTCCTGGCAGGCTTTGGCTTGTGTCTTGGCACAGTTTCTTGGTTCAGGCACTAGAAGCGTGGCGGGTTTTTTCCTTCCAACTGGGGATAAAGCAAATGTGCTATTCCCAGGTGAGAGCATCTGTCACAGTACATCATTAAGTCTACATTTGATAAAATGCTTACTTTTCCCCACACAAATCTCAACTTTAAAATGCAAAAATGTATTCTGTGTTTGAGAAAGACTTAACTTCTCTCTATATAGGAAGAGCACCTGAAACGCCTTTGCTTCCCTTCTCCAATGCCAACCACTATGCCAAGGCAGATCTTTTCGCACAGAGGACATTTTGCCCTGCAGGGAAGAGAATTCCTCGTTGTCCCTCCCTATCAAAATAGTTCAATCCAGGTAAATAAAAAAAATTCTGGAAGGCTTGACATGGACTTTTCATGGAAAATCCCAGCACAGAAGGCCCACAAGGGAAGTTACAGACAAGTGAGTTACAGACCTCACTACAGCAACACTACCACGAGTCGCTGGCCACAGGCTGCTTTAGGCAGCTGTCCCCAGGACACCCGTCAAAGTGCAACATATTCCTCACCAATAATAAACAAGCCTTCTGCATAGGAAAAAAGAGAAATCCAAACACAAAGCAACCACCTCACCCCCCCAAGTCTACAGTACCCCTGGTTTTTGCCTAGCCTTCCTCCTATAACTGGCAGTGGTCACACCTATCAACAGGATAGCCGAATCAGGCAGTGCTACTCGCACTGGTGCATCATTTTATTTATTTTTTACATGCAGGGCCTCCTCTTACTAGGGCTCTGATATATGGCCCTGTCAAATGACAACACCCCAGATCCATACTGGCTGTCTACAGTGCAAATCCGCCAGACATGAATAATTCAACTTCAACTATGGAACGGCTTGTGCCATCTCCATAGTAATAAATGCAGCGACGCCCTTAATGCAGCAGATTATATATAAGCATTCCAAATCTCTTTAGAAGATTAGATTTTATGGGGGTACCAGAACATCAACTAATAAACATGCTGGAAAAATAGCATAGGAGGTGGGGGTGTTATCTTCACATACATCGCTTGGAAACTCTCCCCCACTGCCCAAGCCTGGACACCTTGAGGGGAAAAGCAGCAACAAATTTGGACTGTCCAGACACTTGAAAACGCGTTTAAATAACACAGACCACAGATAACCCTTCACTGGCTGTCACTGAGTTTTTCCTTCTTTGCTCCCAGGTACACCACCCTCTAGTTCCCAAGGGCACTGTTCAGAACACTGTTATTTCTGCTATTTTTTGAAAGCGTGGACCCTGACTATCCTCAGTAGCAATATACATTAGAAAAGCACAGTGCTGAATGACTTAGGGATAAGTCAAGGGATAAGAAATTGCTAAGAAATTACTTCTCATTATTATTTTCCACTCAATTTTCTTGATTCAATATAGTCACCTAATTAAAAAAAAATTAGTTAACATTTCAAATAGTTCAGTCAAAGCCTGGACCAAAAATACTTCATTAGCAGGGCATGAATGTGAATTTTGTTTAAAATAATCCCTGGATGTTTTGATATGCAAAAGGAAGCTACTAGCAGTAGCACCAATTAAAATGACCTTGTCTAGCACATCGATGAGTGCCTGGGAGTCCTAGCATCGGACAGATTTTTTTACCCTGCCAGTAGCTTGCTTAGATAATCTTCTTTATCTAACACAGGATAAACGGGATATTACTGGGGTGTTTTTATGTTTTTTGGTTTTATCCTTTAGGTGGTTATCCCTGCTTTATAGACAGGGAGAGCCAAGACTCCAGTTTTAATTCATGCTAAAGTTCCTCAGTCAAGTCCGTATCCAAACTCGGAAGAGGCCAGCAGTTCCCGGAGCCCAGACCTGGAAGAGCCCCCCGGAGAACTGTGCGCTTCCTTGCTCCAGGCCCCGCGTCCTGCGGGATCCCACCTAGTCTTAGCACAGCTAACAGACTGGTACCCAGTGCTGCGGTTAGAAAATTCAGATCTCCAGAGACAGCAGAGTAAACCACTATAGAGCATATGGAGCTGCTTCCAACCTGAAGTCATGTCATTCTTCTACGTACACAGTACTTTTCAGAAGATGCTACAGTGCAAAGAAGAGATGGATCAAGTATTTAACATGACCATCTTCCCTAATATCTAGTAAGATGCTGTGACTCAGTATGTTACCGTTTGAAAAAGGCACCGCAAATTCAGCCGACAGGGCCAGAATTGTTATTAATCATCAGCATGATAGATTTGTCTCTCTCCTCCAACACCTGTACTGGAAGATGCTGGAGATGTGCAAACTCAAAGGAAGAAACCTAACCAGCCACTTTAAACTCACTCTGCACACTGAACTTTCACCTCTGGCTCTGTCCCTGTCCATCTGTAGAGCCACCTCCCCTCTCGCCCTCCACTGTCCAGACGTCCCCGGCTGTCATCTCCGAGCACTGCAGCAGCCTGGGACCTCCGCAAGCAGGTTGCCTCACTTTCCATTTGTTTTAAATACTGATGCCTGTTCCATCATATAAATACATGTGAAAGAAATATACGTGTGTGCACACCAGGCACCTAGAACCAAAGTACTTCAGGCAATACTCTATATCGGAAAGTTATCGCTAACACAACTACTCATTTTGCAGTTGTGACTGTCACTAGTTACTTCCACTCATACAGCATCTTCAGTCCAACAGACTGAGTCACTCAAGTCATTGCTGAAACACTGTCCCTCCTGGGCTGCAATTATTTAACAGTTAGCCCAGCACGCATGACATACACAAACCAGTTTAAAGCAAACTGGAATGCATTCGGGCAACTGAGCCTTTGACTTCCTATTAAAAGCTAACAATAAAAACTAATCAGATCCCACTTTTCCTATGTTTTTTGCAGCACTGGATCTGCTCAGATTCTCATCAAGTATAATTAAGAGACCTAGCAACTGGTATCAATTCAGTCTGCTCTGCAGAGCTATTGTACCATGCATTCTCTTAGCCCATACAGTACCTACCCCGCAAACTTGGCTGTTATTTCTACACTAGAAATGTAGAAAAAGAAAGGCATGCCACTTGGCTGAAGTAGGACAAGAAAGACTGGGGCTGAGAAGGAAAAATTACAGAGAAACAGCAGAGCAGAATCTGGCAGACTTGAAGCACAGAAGGGAACCTCAGAGAAATTTTTTAACCCAGAGAGGAAACATGTCCTAACAGCTAATTACTATCCAGGTCCTTAGATTACCTGGAGGATTTCAAGCCCATAAATAAAGGAGTTCTTTTCCAAGGATGAAAGGGCACTGTCACTTCCTAGTTACTCCCCCACTTGGCATAACAAATAAGATGAGAGGATCAGGAAGTACAGGCAGAGAAAACAGTTCTCTGGGTACAAAGCTGAATCCTTCTCCATAAGGCTGGGGGATAACATACCTCCTTCTGCAAGACATGCTCCAGGAGGTTTGCATGGACATGGTTGATGTCACGTCCAAAGAGAGTACACCAGTTCCCTGCTGTACTATTTTGGGATCCAGTTCAGTACAGGAAAACACACACCCAGACAAACAACTGTTAACAGCCTCAGTACCTTGGTATTGACCTGGACCAGCTCTATTCACCTGCAAGCATATGACTGGAGATACCCACTGCTGCATTAGTATACCTTTGTTACTAACAGGCAGTAAGAGAACTAAAACACTCTTTTGTTTGACTTGAAAACATTCTATTTAATTTATACAAATAACTACTAAATAGAAAAAGTAGATTAAAACAAAATAGTTATTTTTCTGGCAGAGTTTAAATGCATATTATATAGCTTAGAAGAAATAAAATGCATTTTCCCCACAGCATTCATGACCTAAAATTCTAGTTAATTCCTCCATTGCCTTCCTTTTCTAGATCAGTAAGATACTAGACACAATGTCATGTGGGTAATGGCTATATATATGTTCTGTATTCGAACTGAAAATATGTTACAGACCACACACCTACAAATGTGAAGCACTTAAAATGTGACTATCGAGTTGTAATATGATAATACAGAAAACAATTTATGTTTCAGGTTATATTGTGTTACAAAAACATCTGTGTAAGAAATCATGAAAGAGGCCACATAAAAATAAGCTTTAACTTTATGCACTTATTTTACAGTTTAAAAAACTGGCAAGTGCACTAGTAATAAATAATTTGCAAGTTTTGTATAAACGAGAAATTCCTAGTGTTCAGCATTATTGTAAACATCAGTACACATGTAAAATGCAGCTAAAATCTGACAGTTACATTTTCAGTTTACCAAATTCATTTCCTATTATTCAGGCATAGATCAATGTAGTATACAGCCAATCATATTTTTGGCAAGTCATGTCATTAAAATTAACAGTGACAGTGCAAGTAAGGAATGCAAAGAATTCCTAGTGCAATAAAGAAGAGAAGCACAGGCAATATTGCTGATTAAAATTTACCACTTCCATGTGTTCACCCTGGGAGTGATTAGGAGAATTAAAAAAAAAACAAAACAAAAAAAAAAAAGAAAAAAGCTGTTCAAAGCCATTATTTAATGCCCTGATCTTGTCTTAGGATTTCTCTGTCTTCCTTCAGGCCACTACCTTTGCAACAGTACATCCAGCGTGAGTCCTTATAGCTTGACCATTTGTGAAATGCCCATTGTAGTCACTGAGCAAAGTCCATATGGTTCCGATGTCTCCCAAACAGATGGCTTGATAAGAACTTCTGCCTCTATAAGTAGCCACATGGGGACCAATCGTATAAACTGTCTGGCCAGACTACTTCTGAACCAGACAAATGCCTTCCTATCAGGAGAGCACCACGAGAAGAAGGTCAACAGTCAGCTTTCAGTTTATCTAAGGAATTATCAATTTTGGTCAAAGTCTTTTTGATTCGCAGGGCTGTTAGTCTCGCTGATGGATTTTGATACCAGCATTCTTTCATCAACTTGGCAAGAGACGTTAATGTCTGGGAAAAGAATAAAAAACAAAACACGCATGTAAGTACACCAATCACAAGCCAAGAAAGCACTAGATTGGGTTAAGCACTAATACAGTAAGGTTTTATTGCCTTATTAATACTCAATTTTCAGAGTCTACAGAGAGTTTACTGCTATCTATCAAATACACAGTTTTCATGTGTTGAAAAAACCCCCAGGTTTGATAAATCGGGTTAAACCAAGAGAATAACTAGGCAATGGGCTGACTGGAGTGACAAGCTAGTGTAATTTTAAACAATGGAGTTCTGTTAGTTTTATTTTTTTTTCTAATTAAGAAAACACTCTACAGCAGCTTTAAATGGCTGGGATTCACAGCTGGCTGGTGCAGCAGCACGGGTCACGGCTCTACAACCAAAAGCTTATAGATGGGACCTCTTGTCCTTGCTGGCCCTAGCCAGCCATACAGATTCAAACCGACCTCCGCAGCTTCAGTAATAAGGAACAAAACAGCTGGTCAACCTGGAGAGTCCAGACTGATTCTGATGAAGAAAAATAAACTTCAGCACTAGCCTTTCAAAAAGAACAACAGTCCCTTATCCTGCAGGCAGGGCAGGAGAGACACCAAAATTCTGTTCTAAATCTGCGTGCTTATAAGCCACAGAAAGGCCTACACAGGCTACCTTGCCCTTGAAGAAATTTCCCGTTGGAGAGAGAATAACATAGGAAGAGCAGCTTTAAAACAGTTATTGTTAGATCATGCTACTAAAAGGCTAATGTGTAACAGCTCAGACTTAACAGTCCTAAGTTTGCTTATTGCGTTTTCTTCCTGCTCCAAGATAAAGGTCCACGCCAGCATGCTTCTGAAATCTGTACAGGTAATGCTCCTGACAAATAGCATTGAGATCATTTCAATCTCAAGTGATAAGTGAAAATAACTTTCATGACTATTTCAAAAGAAGAAAGGTCAGCTCGTATCTTCTGCAAACCACCCACAGGCACACCCACTTACAGGGTCTGAGAACCATCTGTTGGGAATGTTCGGCCTTTGCTGATCTACGCAGACCACTTTTCTCATGTCTTCAAAACTGGGATCGTTTGGAACCAAGTCATAAAATGGTGGTTTATAGTCTTCCACAATACCTAGTGAGACACAAACAAGAGGCATTATTTAATGACTGTGTCAGTGAAACAGCATTTCTGCACAGAAGAACAGATGACCTAGCCATCTAAGAAGCACAAAAATCTTTTAAGAGTTAACACTACAGTGTCAAGCAGCCATTAAACAACAGAATAGCACTTCCTATCATAGGAACAGCTTTTTCTACCCAAAATATTAATTAATTGGCTCATATTACAATTCCACAAAGTAAGAACTATATCCATTTTGCAGATGCTTGAGCTGAGATGGCGAGAAATAAATTCACAAAAAAGCCATCTTTTATAATGCATGGAGGTTTACTGACTACCACAAAACTGTTAGTTTACTGACTACCACAAAACTGGGATTTCTACTAGCAAATGTAAAAAATTTAAGGACTGCATTGTGGGTTTTAACAAGCTTACCACACACTTTGCATGGTTTTATGATTCCTGAAAGAGTCCAATAAGCATGTCAGCATCTACAGACCCTCACACTGGTGCTTCAAGTCATTTTATTTCTTGTTATTAAAATGGTAAAATACCTCGGGTAATTGGCACCACATGCCATCACAAAGCCAAACACATGAGAGCCTGTGGCACCCGGTGTCTGAACGCCTTTTCTAGGATTCTGCGTTGAAAAATGAGTTTATGTGTGTGCTCTCACAACTTGTCACCCAGCTTTCATAAAACTGGCAGGCTGTAAAGCCTTTTGCCTACTCTCTAAGGCATGCATGCAGCACTACTGTTTCGTCAGTGGATTAAGCTCACAAATGATCTATAGGGAACTCAACTTTCTTAGGAAGCCAATTTAAAAACTGGTGTTCAAAAGACAGGCATTTGGGTCAGCAGCTTGGAAAAACACTGAGTGAATAAGGCCCTCTATGTATAGCAGAAACATGGGCAGAACAATCGTAAAACTGCTTTTTAGCAGACTGGCAGCTGTCCCAAAGTCAGATGTACATGAAATCCAGGAGAATTTCTGTTGCTTTGGATATCCTGAAGTTGAAAAGAGGTTCTCAAACTTTGCTACAGTGGTTGGGATTTAGTTTTCTTGTTCTATTGGAGATGAAGATCAAAATCCCATAGATCCCCTGTAAAAATCTGTAAATCCCTATCTGTGATGACTAGTTGAAAAGGGAAATGGTCTTCAGGAAATTACAGCTCCCTTAGAAAATGGCAGGACAGTTCAAAGGTCTGGCTACTCAAGCGAGTTACCATAACAAAGTAACTAGCAGGCTGCAGGGTTTCCCCTATGATATTCTGACATGGGTGCAGAAGGACAGACTATATTACGTGCTGCATAAAGAAGCATCACCCACCCTCCTCCTTCGAGCAATTCACAATTGCATATACCAAACATCACCTACAGGGCTGAACTCTTATTTTTACACTCTTCCTGCTTCCTCACAGAACACAGAATAAAGTTTATTGTGAGAACTCAAGAATACAAAAAACTTCTTGTGTACCCACATTGTCTATACTTCCATTTCAAAGTAGTGGCTTTATATGAGTCAAATGCAGAACTTCAGAGCTACATCATATAGCTCTGAAAATGCTTCCAGGGTCATTAGGATATTACAGATGAACTTTGTCACTGAAAGAGAATCTGGCTCTAATTTACTATTTTCATATGGTCTTTCCAAAGTATAGGGTATATAGCTGGCTATTTCAGATAAGACATGGTAATAGATATGAAATGAAGTGGGTCTAGCCTTTACTCCAATAGAGTGATTCTAGAGTACTCTATCTACCACAGCCAAACGTCACAGACCTCATGGGACCACCCCTGGCTCCGCAGCAGCCCGTCAGCGGTGCCAGCGAGCCACTGCAACCTCTAGCCCACACCGCTCCGCTCGCAGAACTGTCACTGAACTGTGACACGCTTCCCTCGCCCACTGCCCCGGGAAAGCGAGCCAGCCGCTCGCTACGAGGGAGACCCGAGACTCGTTCAGCACGACCTACAGCTTGCCGCTTTCTGGACAGTTTTAAGATGACTTCTCTCATTTACAATATATTGTATCTTTTTCCCCTGGGGCTGCTGGCTTTTTGCTACTCAAATCAACTAAAACTCACACACAGAGTAGCATTTTCTGCACCTTTATTCCTCGTTACTTTAACGTCAGCTTGTCCTATGCATGCACGAATCTAACTGCTGGAGCAAAGCAAGATCTACACGAACACCTAAGCAACAGACACAGCCTTGCAGAGGTAACAACGATCACACGCCAGGCGCGGCTTTGAGCAGTAACCATCTCTCAGCTTCTGGTGTTACTATTAAAACTGAACAAGATCACAGCGCTGGGAATGATAGTGAAGATTCACAAGGAACAGAACTGTAAGTGCCAGGTACCAGGTAAGGAAAGATGCAAGGCACTGTACTCTAGGAAGGGAGCACATTCAAAAGCAGCGAACGACCGCTCTACAAGGAACAAGCACTGGTCTATTTAAAGAGAGTAAAATACTGATTTGGGGGCTTAAATTGCACTTTTCAAGTACAGAGAGAAATGCCGAGTGGCTCCTGCTACAGCACAAAGGCGATACACAAGTACTCTTGGTTGTGGCGAGGGAGTTTCCTACCACATTTTCCTCCTTATACTAAGCCACACAGAAAAGTACTGAGAATCACTGTGTCACCTTGAGGACCATTAGATAAGTTTAAAAAAAAAAAAAAGTAAAAATAAACATTAAAAGTACAAAACTTTAAAAATAAAATTTTAAAATTTTTTAAAATATCAGACTTCCTAGTCAGATTACAACAACTTCAGAGTCTCCACAAACCGAAGTACTAAACCAGGCTGACTCACTGGAATAGACTCTGCATTTCCACCCAGCAGATGAGAGATGACAAGTGTCCATCAGCATGGGATAGCAGCAAAAATTTCTAGCACACATAACTTACAAGTGCCCCTCGCCCACCTAAGATACACCATCACCCAGTTCACACGAGCATGCTACCTTGACCTCAGCATGCTCATTCCCAGTGTCTTACTACAAATCAAACGGGGTTATCTGAGTGACCACCTGGTGAAGGAATGATTTCCACACAGCTAAACACTTGGATTTGAGAGAAGATGTTTACTCCATTTCGAACCAGTACAAGGAAATGTAATTACCTACAGCAACAGCCAGAAATACTGAGCAACTGGAAATAAGTACTGTGGAATTAGTATCACCGTCGTCTTAAACTTAAGACTTTATTGACACGACCAATGTCATGACGTATCTCTATTACTGGGAAAAGTGCTTCCACGGTGGCACTGAGCTCAGCCTGAATCAAATTACTGAAGCATTTACCTATCGTCTTTGGTAGGTCTGCAGTCCACGCTGAGTTCCATACCATCTTGGTGAAGCTGCCAGCACAACCTAAGCTCACTAGTATAAAAGTAGCTCAGGTAAGTTGTCTGTGAACTGTAGTTACTGCAGCAATACATATATACAAAAACTTCAGCACGGGAATATTTAAATAATAGGTACTATTTCACGGAATTTTCATTGCAAGAGGTAACTAGGTAAGACTGTGTGTATTTTTATGTATATTATTACAGTATATACACACATATATAAGTATAAACGTATATTCATGTACAAAGAGAGCAAGACATCTAATATTCCACATAGGATTACCAGCCTCCAAAACACCACTGTGGCAAGACAGATTCCAGATGAACTACTCAAAATTCAAGACTGGCAATAAAAACAAACTTATCAAAAGCTTACACGTGAAGTTTCATCATCACGTAGGCCAAATGCTATGTTCAAACAGATAATACTCTACACGCTACCTACGTGTAAGCACGCACCCCTGTAAGCGCTGCTGGTCCCGCCACCCACAGCTACGAGCACGGTCCCTCCGCAGGCAGCGCAGAGGAAGACCGACTGCCTCTTCTCATGCGTTGGCTTCCCTTCCCATCGCAGCGAGCATCACCTATTGCACAGTGAATTAATCAACCCCTGCCCAGCAAGCCCATCATATCATGGCAACTGGTAAACTCACAGATTGCTGAGACAAAGTGCAGAATATAAAACTGAACTGAAAACAATGAAGTTACAGCTTAAATTCTCAAGGCACTCACACTGACGTGAACTGCAACCCAGAGGTCTCCAAATATTGGGAAATGCAATGAGCAAG
Organism: Fulmarus glacialis; assembly: GCF_000690835.1. Classification (NCBI taxonomy): domain Eukaryota; kingdom Metazoa; phylum Chordata; class Aves; order Procellariiformes; family Procellariidae; genus Fulmarus; species Fulmarus glacialis. The sequence continues at coordinate 10,950 of NW_009208316.1, forward strand.
TCTTCATAACTGCCTACAACATACATTTGCCAATAAACAGAGTACATCATAAGAAAAATTAACACCATGCATTCACAAGACTTTCCTCCTTTCTCTAATTAACCACATACACTTTCACCTGAGATCATCATCACATTTTGTGATCATAAATATGTTCAGCTGACATATGTTCTTGTATCAGAACAATACCTATTCCTTTTGCTGCATACGTCTTCAAGTAACTCCCCTGACAGAGAAGGGAGAAGGAAGGCGAGGTCAGGAGCTCAGCTCTGGCCACCCTGCGGAACGCCTATGGAAGTTCCCTTCCGCTCCTGCAGTCAGTCCCGTGACTGCCGACAGCTTACAGCAGGACAGGAGCTGCTCACTATGGACCCTGCAAGTTAAATTGCACCAAAACAGCTGCCCACCCGCACAGATTACCCTGCTCTCTTGATCACAGAGAAATGACCATTTTGGTTCTCTTCAGAGCTATCAAAGCAAGCTCTCAGACTTACAAGGAGACTTAAATTAGCCACCTGAGCCTACCTGATGCATTTTGCTACCTCCAAGTCAGCTTTGTTTAAGCACCCTGTAAGTATCCTAGAGAAGACAGGGGCTTTGGACAGTGCTCCAGGCCCCTCTCACAGCAAGCTTGGGAGGTCTGCGAATCTTCTCAGAAATGCAACCTTCCAGCAGCCTTCTCCTAACAAAGCCTCACTGCAGTGTTTCTGGAGACAACTAGCTGCCTGTGGCTGCTGTGCTGAGAATTACCTGAACAAGGGAACAATACCTTTTTTTTTCCCCCTCACAGTTAAATTATTTTGGCCACCAACAGATAACATATGAAGTAAAAGGTTCATATTTAGAAGTCCTGTACTTTAATAGAATAACAATATTTGTTTGCTTCTAGAGCTGCTGCACGTTCGCCTGTCCTCTGTCCCCACCTCCCGTAGTCCAGTATGACACCATTTGGACAGGTCAGGGAATGGAGGGAGATAATGCATGAGAAACATGCATGAGTACCTTAACTTCCACTAAAATTTGAGCCAGGCTTTTTTACTCTGTACTAGCTACCACAAGCCTTCACTGTCATACCCTACTGCAGCCTACCTCTGTGCACTCACTGCTCCTCTCTCCACAAAACCACTCATACTCGCTCCTTTGGCTCTCAACAGCTGCTTTTTGAGAAGATCTCTAAAGCTATCTTAATCCTTTCCTCCGAAGATTTCCCTCAAATTCTGACTTGCAATAGTTCCCACCAAAAAAAAGCCCTCAATTCTTCAGTTCGAGCCACTCTGACTACTGCCTATCGTTCTGACCATGCCTCCTTCGAACAAGTTCATACTTGGATCCTGAGCTGGCAGGCACCCCAGCTGGCACCAGCCCTACCTGCCCTGCGGGGTTCCAGCCTACCATCAGGGCTCAGAGGTACTGCAGCAAACAAACGACTAGTCATCTTCTCCTGAAGGAGATAAACCCGTTGCGTGATGTCAGTTACAGAACCCCAGATTTGGATTTAGTGGGAATAGATAAGACAGACACAGAGCAAATAGACGCGTATGACGATTCAGAATTTCCTCAGATTTAAACGTGTCGCCGTTAACTATCCATCATTGCCAGTGTCTGCAGACATGCCTGAAGGGCATCTTCTGCGTTCTCCCATCCCCTTGGGTCCAGAGAGCACAATCTGAGGTCCAGAGGTCAGAGAGGACTTCTGACTTGACAAGCACAAGAAATCACACCAACAGATACCCAGCTTAAAGGTTCTTAAATTCAGACTCCCTTGCCAAGGAAACACAAAGCAACACTGTGCGCTACAAAACAGGATTGCAGTGGCACTTTTCCCAAGCAGAACTGTACTTTGACCAAGTCCTGCTTTGTGAGTGCATTTAACCTGGTAAAGCAAGAGCATGCCTGAACTCTGATCACTTCACTTCCTACATGTTTTCCTTTTGTTCCTTAGGTTTTGTCACAAGAAACAGCCACCTAAATGTATTCACTATAGTTTAATGACACTTGGAAAAAGTTTAGAGACTTTATGATCTAAAATTTTAACTTAACTGACTATTTGGTATGAATTATTTCTCAACGCAATTTAGGATGTAGCAGGGGACCCTCTTTCTTCCCTACCTTAACAGAAATGACAATACTCAACCATTGTACCCAACATACCAACAACTTCAACACAGGCAGCAATGTGTCAGGAATCAAAACACTCTGGAGGTCCAGTATTTTACTATGCATCCTACGCATTTTGGTGGCAGATGCTTTGCCATGAATTACCATTTGCTTACCAAATAAATAAAGCAGTCCCAAATACTTACCGTTGCTAACCATGCGTCTAGCTACTTCCCAAAGGACCAGCCCAAAAGCCCAGATATCGACCCTTTTATACGAGTCAAAGCAGTCTGCCTGTATAGTTTCGTCCAAGACTTCTGGAGCCATGTAGCGTTTGGTACCCACACGGGGATTGTTCCCCACATCCAACTGATTCGTGCTTTGGGAGTGCATTACTGCAAGGCCTGAAGGACAGAAAAAAAAAATCACTTTTAAGTCCCCTTTAAAACTATAGCAGCATATGTTTAAAATTACATGTGAGCAGTGACACCCATCAGACAGTTTCTTAAAAAGAAGGAGCGGAGAGTCCAACTGTCCAAAGACCAACTGGGTCAGCTCCAAACTAGCTATCAAAAACAGCCACTGTGTCCATAGACTTAGACCAACTATCTCCTCAGGGATTACCATTAAGCATGTTATTGCACTGTTGCAAAATGTTGTCATTGAGTGTTTTGCAGCCACTGGATGTCACCAGCACTCTAGACACGTACACACAGAAGGCCAAGCATCTGTTACTTAGAAGAAAACAATTTTACACAGCATTCAAATTTATTTATAGAACTTTTGGGTAGGTGGATATATCCGAACTGTGGGGAAGAGAGAAGAAAAACACTGCAGGATGGATATACACAAGTTAAAAAAATAAAGCTGGAAAATAAAAAACACCGTATTTGCAGTAGCTTGAAAAATAAACATCCTGAAGCTGATCTAAAATGAGTCAGTCAAAACCACTCTACCTGGTTTCTACTAATTACTAAACATTTAAGCAAAGAACATTATGTGAGGCACTAAATTACTGTAAATTTGGAAACACACAGAGTACTCATTTTGCCATGGTAAACAGAGAGCACTGCAAATTGAACAGCAACAGGTGCATGACATAACTAAGCAATAGAAAAGACAACACAAACTCTCCCTAATTTCCTCAACAACTCCTGTAAGAATAACATATACTATTTATATTTAACATCAGTTTATTTTAGATTAAATTTAAAAAGCTTTTTAACTCAGTCCCACAAAAAATTAACCTATCACCAGATCATTAATTTTTTTTTCATTCCAAAAAAGAGGCTGTACTTCACCACCACAAAAATTTGGAAAACACTTTCCTACAATTTAGATGCACTTCAAGTAATTTCAAGCTGCTAAGAAAATGCTTATGGCACCTCTAGAAAGATACCATCTACTAACCCCATGACTGCTGAGAAGATAACTTGAAAAGCCTGCTCTCCAGATAAAAATATTTTTTGTCACATATATACACACACACACAGAGGACATATATTTACATGCACACTTATACGTTTATGTGTTTGTTTATATTTATATTAATTTATATTATACAATACGTATGCAGTATAATATTAAAAAAACTTGCACATTGGAAACAAAGGTTAGAAAACAAATTTCCTGGCAAACTCTGAAGACGTCAAGACTTTGGAGAACACTTTGATAAAAATCGTAATACTCCATCCAAATTGGGCAAAACAGATTCAATAGATTGACAGGTCAAAGGTTTAAGGCTGAGGGATGCAAGTCAGCATCCCGCACACTACAAACTAAGAAAGTGTTGCAATAAGGTCAGGGGACAACAATGTTGTAATCAGGTTCTCATCATGGTGGCATCTGTGCTGTTTATGAGAGTTAGGAAGCAGATATTGCACTGCTTCAGTTGCTTTTCACCTCAGGAGATCTCAATGCACATTTAACTTAAGGGCGCTTGTCAGAGAAGCTCTTACTGTAAGATACTAATTTTTTAAAAAAACAAAAAAAAAGCTTGACAGGAATACAAACTGATGAAACACATTGGTTTTCAAGACACCAAAAAATCCTCTTTAGTATACTGGCATATCTGCTAGAAACAAAAATTGAGCAAATATGTTTTGTTAGCATTCTTTGCACCTTCCTTACAAATACCAGTGTTTGTTTCAAATGGACATTCACCATTCTATATGGACAGGCAAGGGGAAGGAGGGAGTAAGAGGAGGCTTGGGCTTTTTCTTCTTTTTGTATAAGCATTATTCTGCTGTTCTATAAAGTTGCTCAACTAAGACCTATTACCATGCACGTGAATTGCTTTAGAAATAGAGGGGCAGAACTTTTCCACAGTGCTGACAGATTGAAGCGAGACTGACGTCCATCCTTGGACTTTATCACACAGTTTCTGCTTAGCTAGAACATATTTGAAACAGCCAGTTTTGTAACTGCAACTCTGGATATTTGGGTTGCTGTTCAAGACACCAGTTTCCAGCATGCTTGCTGAAGAACAAGCAGCCAATTCACAAAGTTCTTGCATTTGTTCTAGCCCGAAGGACTAGGATTGAATGGCAACAAACACCAAGCTACACTGCAGTTCAGGCGTGCGGCACCCAGGCTGCCAGAAAAACAATTACAAGATACACATCAAAGCAATTTTACTCCTCTCTGTTTTTAGAGCTGACACCTATTCTTAGCAGGTACATTGCAAGTCCAGAACCTGGTGTGACCAACAGAACCCAAGTCCAGCTTAGCTCTGGGCAACTGGAGTGAATCTTTCCATCTGCTCATACTTACCAGTCTCTAAGTGCCATTTTTCTTGTATGGTGCATGTGTTGAAACAGAGAAGGAGACCAGAGGAGAAAAAAAAGACAAAGCTATACAGAAAAAAAGGGCATGAATATATGGCAGAAGCCACAAATTCTTTGGTAACTCTCCTTTACAAATAAGGTACGAACAAAGAACATGTCAGATACATGTCTGAAGATTTCACGTTTTAAAAAACAGCTATTTTACCACCACAAAAACTAACTGGGAAACGTTTATTGCTGTGCTCTCTCAGAAAAATCTCTCAAATATCTGAAGCCTCTAGATAAATAATGTAGTAGATTTCACTTTATTAGTGTGATGTCAATCAATGCCAGTATGTGCTGCCCCCTCCTCAGTGTGAACTACAAATGCATTTAAAAGCCAATCTCTGAAGTTTTGTATTTTCAACTTACTGCTTACTTACTATTCCCTCTGCAAATTTAGATAGGCCCAGGTGTGTGGCTTTCATGTTTTCCCTGTGTGTATTTCATGTCCCTCAGGCAAAAGTGATAGGAACTATGCAGTGGAATTATTATTGGGAAAAAAAAAAATCCCATCTCCCAATACACTTTTTGTCTAGCCAATGACTCCCCAATATTACTGTTCTATCACTATTTTCTCCCTTATCTTCAGAGAAAAGAAGAAAAATATATTGTCAGACATACCCCTGAGGTATGAACAAGCCATACTGCTGCAACTGTGTCTCAGCATCCTAGCGGCTTAAAGTCTAAAGCCAGTTGGTCACAGAGAATCCGATTTCAGGCTCACTGAATTATCTGGCAAAAGACTCAAGCTGGATGGACCTATGGAGCCTGGGACAGTGAGCGCATAGTTCTTAGACTGTAAGTGGAAGGACATTCATTAGTTCAGAAATGAGCTGAAGCCTAATAACTGCTGCCGTCTGGGATCCATGAATGGAATTTAACAACGAAAACCCAAGAAAAAGTCCAAAATGTTAGATCTGCTCCTGAACTCAGAGGCTACACTGGGCCTCCTCAGCAGCGGAGTGGCATTTTTAAGTTGTAAGTGCCATCTAGTGGTTGTCGTAAACCTTCAGGGTAATACCAGATGACGGTAAGGTTATTTTAAGGTTACCTTAAGACTTCTACTGTTGACGTTATCCAATATATTTGATTTCTGCAGGAAGTATATTAGCATCGAAATGAACTCACCTAAATCCGCTATGCAGCACTGTCCATTTTTCTTAACGAGGATATTTTTGCTCTTCAAGTCCCGATGAGAAATGGCAGGCTTCCCCTGGGTTCCAAATATCTCTATGTGCAAATGTGCAAGACCACTAGCTATGGACAGTACTATGCGTAGGCAGCTGACAGTGTCCAGGGTAGTGAGCTGTAGATAGTCATACAGAGACCCCATTTCATGGTAGTGGGTAATTAACCACAACTGGGTACTGGAGTTTCTGGAAGTCATATCAGATGCAATAAAACCTAGAAAGAGAAGAAGAAAAAAGGAGAAACAACAAAATAAAGTGATAGAGCTCCTTCAAGACTCCCCCAAGACTGTACTGCACTGAAAACAGACTGCAGGTATTACCATAATGAAAAAAGAGCTGACATATTCTGGAACTCTAACTCAAATCTACTCACAAGAATGTATTTATGTATCTTGTCAGTCACACCAAACACAACTACTTGGTTAGGACTACTTTCCTTCTTTTTGAAGGACTTGTGGGTGGGGAAGTTTCCAGTTAAACAAGAAGACCACCAGGTTGTAACACATCTGCTGCTGTCCACTCAACAGTATTACACTGGAGAGAAGCAATACCTCAAACAGACAAGTCACAAGTAATCATTTCCATTTTTAAGGACAACAAGCAGGCAGTGCAGGCTGCTGAGAAAAGGGTTAATCATGTTTCACATACAAATCACATCCCGACAAACAGACCCTGTATGTTGTGCCAGCTTCACATTTACATCCAAGGTAAGTCTATTTGGAGCACTTCAACAATCAACCTTGACATGTCAAAAGCTTGCTGTCCCCACAGGAAACGTCACACCCTTCTGACCAAACATAGATTGAAAAAAGCACATCTCACCACAGCAACAACTTGCTCTCCAATGATCTCCAATTACTTAAAAGGCTGCAGGGGAATTGCTGCAACCTGATAAATTATCCGATCTCTGGGACTGCTCTGAACTGCTGTAGGCTCCAAATGCCTGATGTTCTTAACTGTACATCAGCTCACAACGGAGCCACGGGATATAAAAAGTGGCAGATGGCTAAGGAGAGTGTGGCAGCACCAGAAGATTAGCGTACCAAGAACTAAAGAATAGTAATTCTTCTACTTTAAATACTAGACAGTTCCAATGGTGTGCAACTTGCTTCCATGGTAAAGTAAGGCAGAGCACCTTTATGCATCATAGCTGTATTTCACAATGATTTTCTACAAAGGAACAGAGAAAAATTTCTCTTTGAAACTCATGAAGCTCAAGAACTGCTTTCAGAAATGTGGTATCTTAAAACTGAACCCAAAATTCACGAGTAGGTTCCTTCCTGTTACCTCTGAAATTATTGTGTATCAGCACACTGTTGACCTCAATAGCTTTAGCTGGGAAGCAACAAAAGCTTTATTCCCAAGTTATAGGAACAAATCATGTTTATTAAAAGCCCACATATGACATTTGTGAGAAAGAACACCCGCTACTTTCTCTCCTGAAGTCAGATTTCTGCACAATGTGACACTTTTGTAATCTGTGATATTGTTTAATATCACATGTAAAAAAATTCTATAAAATAGCCAACAAATTTGACAGTTATCAAGAAAGACTAAACAAACAGAGGAACATGGGAAATGTGTAATGTAATTTCAGCCAAGTCACTTGCTCTCTCGGGAAGGAAAGTTCAATAATTCACATTTCAGGAGGCCACCAAATTCTTTTTGTAGTAACAAAGGAACTGCTTCAGGGAACACTAGACAAACATCTAGCAGGGTGAGCTATAGAGCCAAGGAATATTCTCTGACAGGAAACAAGAATAAGGAGCCCGAGTAAAACTGATTGAAGACAGACAGATTGTGGGTGAGGTAACGTCAGCACACAGAAAACATGCTGCTGCTTTTATTTGTAAAGGTGGCACACCAGTGAAAGAAGGTCATGTCTACTAGGAATCAAAAGGGCTGCTTAAACTTCAGCCATGGCTCACAACACAAAAAAGCCATTTTCTAAGCTCTCAGAACTGAGCACACAAGGTACAAGGGATGCAGAAGATTCAAAATCATCGTACTTTCATATTCACAGGGAAATGAGATAAAGGGGCAACTATAGTTGAAGTTTAAACACCAAAGGAGCTTAGTTTGACCCTGAGCAGAACAGTTAAACAGAAGAAAATAATGGATTCATACTGCAGTTTATTCCGGCACAAGGAAAAGTGTTCAAATATTTAAACTTCATTATAAACTCCTCCCCACTTTGTCGCCCTTTATTTCTCCCAGGTAAACCAAAGTTATAAAAAAACCTAGGCCCACTAGAACTTCTCCACCTAACACACACCGCAATACTCTTTTGCCATTTGGCTGCCCTGCAACATGAGCTGCAAGGCTGAATTCTTAGCATGCAGGTCTGTGGCACCTCCATTCTTCTCTACACACTGTGCTGCCAACAATTGATTAATCTGGTTGACTGCTTCTTGCTAGAATATTTCTGCAGGAGCACAATGATTCATGGTTGCTACGACAATTTCTCCAGTTGAGACTCAGACTTCAGCACTCTCCTGCAAGTCTCCCCCTTAAAATTTCCTTTCAACTATTTATCGCAAACACATGAACCTAATCTCAAAGATTGCAAGATATCCAGCAAACTTGCAGTGCTTTGCAAGTGAACTGTTCAGTTAATTCACCTTTACACCAGCTATGCTAGGAAATATGAACACGGTTGTTCTACTTACCTAAAATATTTTCATGCCGCAGCAATACAGTGTTGTACAATTCAGTTTCCCTGAACCAGGATTTTTCATCCCTAGAAGAGAAGATCTTCACAGCAACATTTTCTCCTTGCCACTGACCCCTCCAAACTTCTCCATAACGGCCCTTTCCTGGTGGGGGAAAAAGCACAGTAAAAATTGTCAACTAACAACCTTCATAGGGCAGAAGGACCGGAGCAGCTAATAGGATGGAAACTCAACAGTTATGGCCCAAATATCACACTGATGTAGTTTGATCACACCTGCATACACTTTTTACCACTTTTACAGTCACGCTGTGCTCCACTGTTCCTTAATTTTTCCTGTTTGTTTCAACTGCAAGCTCTGAGAGTATGGATCTCTCCTCCTTGCACATTGGTACAGTATACAGAATGTACTGGGCAGGTGTAATTATTCAACTACCAATGCTTTTGCAGCTTAAGCAACTTAGGCAACATACTTCAAGGTCAGTGTACACAATACAAATAAATCTATGAATTCTGAAGTTAGGAGGACGGGAAGGATATATAATGCTGGGGATACAGCCCTTACGTTTCTATTAGATCATCAGCCCTTGCAAAAAGCAATTGGCACAGCCAGACACACAAAATGCAGAATGACAACACGAAAAAACCCCACCAAAACACCCACCCACAAACAAAAAAGGATAAAGAAAAACACACAAAAAACCAAACCCCCAAAACCCCACCCCTGTTCTGTGGAGATCAGGGCACACTTGTCTGCATGCCAAGCTTTTTACCCAAACAGCTTAGAAGCACGTATGAAATTACCAACTGCCCAACGGCAAAGCAATACCCTGGACAAGGCACACTGGAAAAGTTCTGATCGTTGCCATTTTCATTGCAGCCTGAATACGATAGCCTCGGGCTTGTGCAATGAATTGTGCTAGATCTGACAACCATGGATATCCAAATTCTGGCCTTTGTTGCTCTGCCGTTCAGTGTTCTTTAGAGGCACGTATGAATCAGCAGCAGGTATAGCCCAATAATGGGGGCTATACTGATGCCTCAATGCTGTCACCCAGAAGAGACTTCCTGCACAAGCACTTTCATCTGGTTCTGCTACACAGACTAAAAGACATGGTCTCTGGAAATAGTGCCAGCCTGAGTTAACTTGGCAGCAGGCATAATTCCAGAGACACACTTATTCCCACATATATACATGCACAAAAAGATATGTCTATATTGCAGGCAAAATCATCATGCATATCATTCTACAGCTTCTGATGAAGAGAAATTGCAGAGCATCAGTGGACGTACGCTTGGATTTAATACAAATGTGAACATTTGTGCCTACTCAATACATACTATAAGCCAGAAGCAAAGAAACACTGGTAAAACGTAAGCCCAGTCCCTACAGATTCAGATTCATCTGTTTTAGTCTGGGGCTTCATGTAACACCCTGATGAGTTAAAACTTCTCGTGACTTATAAGAAGGCGTTAACCCGATCCGAGTTCGCATCACTGAAGCGGCAGTATAAAACATATTTTTAAAAGTCTTTTTTTTTTTTCCTAATAGAATCAATCATTATCATGCCTTCCTCACCTCTGTAGTGCCAGTATGGCATCTTGGCTCAATGTCTCTGCCTCAGGATAACTTTGACCCAAATGCTTCCTAAAATTACTAAATTCAAAATTAACACTATTCAATTAATAATGTATATACATGCTGAAGAAAAATTTAATGGATCCTTAAAATTAACACTAAAGTCCTGAAAAAAAACTAGAGACCCAGAAGAGTTTTAGGGAAGAATTACTAAAGAGATTCTCTCTTTTAGGGGGAAAAGAACAGCAACAGTACATCATTGCCTGCACGGTCCCAAAGCAACAGTGCAGAGCAAGTAAGCTACAAAACATTCGTGTTACCATTCTAATGGCACAGAATCACATTTCTTTTTTAAATGCCACTTTAGCCACTTTGCTTGATGTTTCAACTCCAGATCTCAATTCCAGATGATCCTTTTCTAATTCTAAAGCTCTCTAATTGAACACCATTTAATGAACAAATGTTTGTTTCACAGTTTGACTGTTTCAACTTCAAATTGAGTTGCTTTTCTAAAAACATAATTTATTTCACTTACAAAGTACCCAAGAATAGTTTGTATTTTCTAACATCACCTTACTAAACAAAGGTTAAATTTTTTCAATCATAAAGTACAGACGATATTTGCCCCTTTCTTCTGCATAGATCTGAAAGGAATTTTTTCACTTCACTTTCCAAAACCAAGTATGTTCTGTAAGCTGAAACCTGAAAAGTTTCATATATTATATAAGCAACTGAGGAAAAACAGATAATTAAGATGGAAGATAAAGCTTTCTCTCTGCATTTGTTACCAAGACTTGGCACTAGATGTGAACGAGATTTATACTAACCTACACACTCTACAAGTGTGATCTGGCGAGCCACCGTTCTTTGCACCAAGAAAGGAAGTCCAGAACCGCTTCCAGATGTGCAGGAATGATCCAATAAATCCTGTTCAAAAGGAAAAGCAGAAGTTTATAACCTATGAGAAACTACATGTTTTCCCCCTGTTTAAATGCACAAAAGTACACTGCTTCACAGAATAGGTTAAGTTAAAGCTCATTGGTATCTCAATGGCTCTGCTGATGCCATTTGATCCCTCAGGATCAAAACATACTGTTGCCATCACTGTACAGATGGACAGAGAATGCTCTTCGCAAGATTTTACCACTTCAAAGAACATCCCATGCATAGAAGAGACTGGTAGGGGAGCCATAACTTATGCATAAGGGTTTTTTTGTTTTTGTTTTTTTAAACACACAACACAACAACAGAGAGCAAACAAATCAAGCATCATTTCATTCTCAGATTTCTTATTCTGCCTCTACCTTTTATTTGGCATTACATTATCATTTTGTTTAATAAATAAATCATTTTGCTTAATACATAAGAGACAATACATTTATTGCCTGTGAACATGGAAGCTCATTCATAGCCTACGAGCTGTCCTCTGCAGTGAAATTCCACCCTTTTTCAGCTCTTTGTTGTCCTCTACTTAGTTTATGCTCTCTCAATTCTGTATAGATCACCTATTTCGAAAAGGTTAATATCAACTTTTTTTTTCCCCAAATTTTCTGTCTTGCAATAATTTGAGCCACCTCACTAAGCAATAAACTTACTTTCTCTGATTTCTCCTATACCCAAGGCCTTCACCCCTATACAGTTAGCAAAAAGAAAAACAGCATTTACTTTTGAATGTTCACACAGACTTTTCCCATTCTTCCAGTTACCTGTAGTTTCTTCCTAGTAAAGATGACTAGAAGGGCACAGCAACACAAATGTGTTTTCCCTAATGAAAGCTAAGGTCATGTCCCAGCCCCACCGATCTGTGGTATCAGATACTCTCAAAATCTATTTTACAACTCCCTATGAATAAATGTGCATTAGAAAGAGACACTCAGAACTTTGAACTTTTTTTATTAATATAAACAGCCTCTAGAAACAGCCACACATGACAGTTTCTAATTCAAATGTTAAGATAGATAAAACCAACACATCCCTGTGACACAACTTGCTTTTTCAACACCTTTTTAATCAGTGGCTTGCACACAATTTGTGCTCAGCTGACCATTTTGACTGAAGCAATATGGGGAGGGGTGTCAGTTTTGCTGAAAAAAAAACCCTATAGAGAGGTGTCTTTTGGGTCCACGTGAGCCGAATGGAGAGGCTACAGGCCACACCTCACGGCACGGGGCTCGCAACCAGGGATGCCTCAGGGGCACCTGGACCGGAGGAGCACCCGTCTGCG
>NW_009208317.1:0-28222 GCF_000690835.1 Fulmarus glacialis
AGGAGCCGGCTGGGCGCTCCCAGCCCCTGTACTCGCCCGCAGGGAGACCTCCCCCTCCACCACCCCCCCGGCCGTTAGTGGGCGGCTGAGGCGGGGTGGGCCGGGGGCTGGGCTAATAGCGATTTGAATAGCATTGCTTTTTTGGACCTGCCCCAAATCCATACAGTTATTACTCATTTGAGGTGATTTTTCACTGCTACTGATATCCGAGGCGATGCACTCCCTGCCTGCAGTTTAACTGAGTAGAAGTTAGTCTTGTGTCCCATCTTTGTAGTTGCCTACAAAAAACATTTAGCCTGGTCGTCTATGCCGGGAATGTCTCTTCAAATGTTCAGGAGGGCAGCCTGCTAAATTTGTGCTAAAATGGCTAATGTAACTGCCTTTAACAGGACTCCATGCATACTGTGTTGAGTTGCACGTGTAGAATTTTGAAATATTCTTTGTATATGTGTTTCATTTTAATGCAGCTGTTAAGATACCTTTAAGGAGAAAAATTTGATGCTTGCAAAAACAGATGCATTCATGAGACGTTTTAGGATGTGGTTTCATGGTACATCTAATTTGGTCTAGCTAGGTTGCAAATAAAAGGCAGGAGCAGTGCTTTTCTCACTACCTCCAGCCGTTTCCCTGCAACCATACGTAACGGTATTGCAAGTACGGAATGATTCAGTGTATTGGGGGCTGTCTCAGAGGAAAGGGCATATTTGCTTGTCAATTGATTTAGTTGTAGCGTGGAGCTATTCCTTGCCCTAGCTACGCCTACTCTGATCCCATCTGAAAGATCTAGCATCAATCAGTTGTTGCACATCCATAATGGCCTTTTTTCTGTATAGTATGGTAAAGATACAAAATATAAACCTTTTATTTATTTATTTATTTATTTTTTTTACTGTATTTTATAAAAGCTTATATTTTGAAGACAGAGAGAGAGAGATGTATTGCTGGAAGCAATATTACATTTTAAAAAACACAAGTAGGCAATACTGGTAATATTATTACAAGTTCTTAAATTTAATGGTAGTGAAGTTACTGAGTTATCAAGGGTCGTATCTTTAAATTTCTTAGTAAATTGCAAATCTCTTAATGAGTCTGTTTTTATGGTTTAAGACCAAATGACAGTCCAAATGGATTTGGCAACTGAAACACTTTAATCACAGATACATGCAATTTATGAATTGCACAACTGCCCTGTTCCACTGGAGGCGTGAGAAGCTCTAGAAGTGAAGTGGGCAGAGTTAGTGTAGCAGTTCAGCCATGCTATGCGTAGTCCTCAAGTAGAGTTGTGGGGTGTCCTGGGCTGTCTTCCCAAGTGTCACCATGCGTTACAGGATTGGGTAGAGAACTTGTTCAAATTGACATGGCACCTGCAGCTGGCTGTGGTCAGCGCTGGCATTCGCAGTCTGCTCCTCTGGAAGATTCTTGACACCTTTGCAGCTGTCACAGTGACTATCAGTTGTTTACACAGCAGATAGTCCTGTTACAGTAACTACGCTACTCCTTATTGCATAGGGTTAACTAAAGTTCATATGCTAACACTGTTGTTGAGTAGGCCTAACTGATGTGAACTGCTGTTGACACAGTTAAAAAACCTCTTTCCTTGTATTTTTAATAACAGCCACCATGGAAGTGACAACAGTTCAGGCCATTTTGCCATTAAGGTTTATGTCTAGTAACAGCATCATATATATGCTAATTGTTCAGATATGAAGGAGATAGCAGTATTCACGTTAGTGCCTGCATGTTTGCAAAGTATTCTAATAGTACTCCGTTGCTACTTCTGTGCAAATCTTGGAAAGAAAGGTCGTTGTGCCCTAGTAAGCCACTGGAGAGCAGAGTAGCGTCAAAAAAGTGCAGAAACACACTGGCTGTTGCAACAGGCTGCAAACATGCTTTCAAGAGGTAGAGAAGTTTGTGTCTGCAACCTGTATTATGGTTTATTTTTACCTAATAGTTGGGGGGGGGCATTAAAATAAACAGTCCATGTACGAATGGAGAATTAAACCAAAGTACGTTCCATAAATTGCTGTACTGTGCTTGTCTTCATCATTCCAGCTGCTAGGTTGTTCTATTGGAATTTTCTTTTCTTGTTTTGTTTCTACTACTTTGAAGTATTAAGATTATAACTTGTTATTTTAGTGGTTGCAAGTATGCTTTGTCATATTAACATCGGTGTATGTTTGGTTTTGTCCTGAGGTGGTTTAGGGGAATAATGGTCTTATATTTTGAGGAAAAACCTATAGTATGCTCAAGTGGACATAACATGGAGTGATAATCTTCACTGTAATTTTGAGATAATTTTCTGCTGAATTCTAATCTTATTATAGTGAATCTGAATGACCAATATAATTGACTGTTTAATGCAAAATACTACTCCCAGATATGAAACATACCTTCAACATTTGTTGTTCATTGTGCACTAATAATGGGCTTTTCAAAGTTATAAGTGTTTAGAACAGTAAGTTCTGTTTCAAATTGTTTTTCTTTTTATAAACTTGTGTAAGTTTGTTAAGCAGCCCTACATTGCACATCTCCAGAGCGTTTCTTGCTATTGAGAACTGCTTTTCAAATGAAAAAGGAAGTGTTCAACTGCAGAATTTGCTGTAGTAGATCTTTCTTGGTACTTAAACAAAGCATTGCAGTGATACTATTTTTTCTTAAGTTGTACTATGCTTGTGAATTAAGATTGTTACTTGAAAATCTTTTATGCTGTCTTTTATTTTGTTTTAAAATAGTGCTTATATTGTTATCTATGGATATATTTTTATAATTAAAGCCTATTCTGACTACAGTTGTCTTTATCTGCTTCCTTCCTTCCTCTCCACCCTCCAGAGCAGTACAACTAAATATGAGGCGATCAGCAGCTCCAAGTCAAGTGCTAGGAAATGTAGCCAAAAAGCCAAGGTTTATACCACCAGGAAAAAGTATCAAAGTTTGTCTCAAGAATGAAACTAAGGAGACGGACCAAGGAATTAAATTAAAGGAGGTAAACTGAACAGTGCACTAAAAAGTGTATTTGTTTGTACAGTGTTGTTACTAAAAGATAGCATCTGAGCTCACCACAAACAATCTCTGCTTAAATAATCAGTCTGTTCAGAATAGATTTTGATGCCTTTGCTTTTACTGCATTTGATCTTGCTTCTCAGGTAGGCTTCTCTTCACTCTTGTGAAGTGGATGCAGAAAAATGTTTTTCAAATAAAAAAAATCAATTAGTATTGAGCTCCAATACATTTCCAGTGTAGCTGAAGTATGGATTGCATCTTGGCGTGGGCTTTGTTGGATTCAAATGTTTGGAGTGCTTTGGCAAAAGCAGTTAAAAAACCAAGGTACTTAGTAATGAAATGCAAGTACATCAAGTTGCAGTTTTGCTGCAAGGAACTTTCTCTGAAACCTTTAATATCAACCAAAAAAAAGCATCACAATTTTTATTGATTTTATTTACAGAAGACTTCTATTAAATTCAATTCATTAACTACTTGCACAAGTGTTGTTTGGTATTGTGTGCATGCGCTTTTTGTTGTGAACACTGGGATGCATATATTTGTCTAGAGATGTATATATTTATGTAGATAGTTTGATAATGAGGATTAGCATCTATTAAGATCCCTTCTCGCTGCTATTTTCTGCATTTCTCTTCAACTGCGTGAAGGAAATGCTATTGTGAACTTGTTTCTCTTTTGCAGATAGAAGAGAAAGAGGAGAGTGCTTCATTGCTTTGTGAAATATATGGCCAGAATCAAAATGCAAACTTTACACAGTCTGTGGAGTCAACTGGAAAAGTAAAGACTACAAAAGCATGTTTCAGCGTTAATAAGTGTAGCAAGGTGGAAATGAAAACACGAAATACACCCAAAGCTGGTAAGAAGCTCTTTCTTATTTACTGCCATGTATCATAAGAGAATTTTAAAGCTTATGAGTGATATGCTACTTACTAAACTTTTAGGAAATTCTAATATTAGAGTCATGCAATGGTGGCATTATTTGGTGTTCTACTGGGTAGAGAGTGAAAGAAACAAACATTAAATGATTTTTTTTAAATAGAAAAGGAAAAAAAGTTGACATTGTAGAAGCCAGTTGGTAGTGCCGCCATTCAGGTGTGTGTCTTCCAGAAGAAAACTATAGTCAACTCACTCTAATCCAGAGTAGTATCAAGACGAGAGCTGGGATACCCTAAATAGTGGAAAAGCGTTGTAATTTGGAGACCTTGTTGGCCTTATGCAGAGAATGCTAACCACTCTGAGTAGAGTCACGTTTTTCAGAATTCATGAGGGTTTCTCTTCTTCAGTGCGAGATCTGAGCTGATGTCTTCAGTGTCTCCAGTGGGCACTCAAGGTTCAAGTATGGGCTGCTAACTCTAATGCAGCATCAGAGCAGAACTGGCTCTGTTCATTCATGTGTGTGCACTTACTCATTTGTTACCCTTGGTAATGAATATTACTGTGAAAAGCTAGGTGGTAAGCACTGCAAAGATACTGAAGTGTCTGAACTGTAGCAAATGCACTTTGATGGACCTGAACAACTCTGTGGGGGTGAGTGTCTTCGTTTCCCACTCTTCTTGTGCCCTGACCACAGATACAGTGCAGGGACGTTCTGTGTTGTGTGAATGCAGGTGTAGGACCTCAGGAGCTGAGAGCATCTTGAAAGCGTCGCACTTCAACTGGGTTACTAACATTGCTGGATGCAAATCACTCCTCTTGGAGCCAGCTCAGGCATTTCAACATCTGTCTTAGAGTTAATTCGCTGTTGTTTCCTCATTAGTGATTACATTGATAATGATCTTTGTTTTAGGGTTCATTTAATTGATAATACTTTTTTAAACCTCCAGACTCATTACACGGAGCATTTCATGACTGCTTATCACCTTGATTCCACAATGGTTGGAATTATAATTCAGAAGGCTTTAACAAAGTTATATTTAATTTTGTTTGTGATAAGAGCTGCTAAATCTGGAAGCCCGATAGAAGCAAAGTCGCCATAGCTCCGTGTCCCAAGGTCCAGCCTATAGTGAGGCTGAGCATGTATTCCCAATAGGCACGCATATGTACAGTACATATATACATATACACATGGCTGGTAGCATAGGCCAACACAGACAGGTAACACAGCACTCACGCAAACACAAGCAATGCCAATGGACACGTCCTGTTCCCCTCTCTAGCGGATCAGGGTGAAAGCCTGTTTGTGGAAAATGAATATACACGTATCTATTTATAGATATACACACCCACACACAGAATATAGATACCTCCAGTAACTGATTTGACACAGTCTATTCAGTAGCTGGCTCTTTGATTTGTTGAATACCCCAGCTGCTGGCACGTGGGCATGCGAACCACAAAGGCCCACAGCTCGCAGTCCAGTTGCTGGTACTCAAACCTGCGCTCCCACAGGTAAACACACTGTAGGTCCCTCCAGTAATTGGTCTACTTAGTAGCTGGCTCCTGGATCCACTGGTCTCCCAGTTGCCTTGTGCACAAGAGATGCGTACATACGAACATGTCTCTCTAGTAGCTAGACTTACCCATAGCCGACCCCGAGATACCCTGGTCTCTCCAGTAACTCGCTTGGACTTCCTCGTCCCTCTCAGACCCTCTGGTCTCTCCAGTATCTGGCCCAGACTCATGGCTGCTCTGATATCTGGCTCGCAAGCCTCTTATCCTACTTGCCAGCTAGTCCAGGTCGGTCTTTGCTAGCAATCACACACTGTCATATGTACCCAGGCAGAATGCATGGGCTCTGGCCTCTCCACTTGCTGGCACATCAGGTACCTGGGCCTTATGACCCACATGGTCCAGCTGCAGCAGCTCCAGCTGCTGGCATGTACACTTCCATACATGCTTATGCATGCAGAATAGAGTCTCTTCACCCAGGAAAATATTTATAAGTGTAGTTTAGTAAGAAGATAGGACAGACTGTGGCAATAGGGTGCAGAGCATTGCTGGACAAGCGTACTCACCAGTCACCTGTTTAAACTGGCCCCTTTTTGCCCTCCTTCCTGAACCACCTTCATCTGTCCCTGTCCCTTTTGCCTTTGTTTTTTTTCCCTTTAAAAATTTCATTATAAGCCTTATTTTATCTCCAAATGCTCCTGTAGCACCTTTTGAGTTCCAGGCCCCAGTAGGCAGCAACCCCCTTCATTCTGTAAGGTACTCTGGAGAGCCCTTTCCATTGACTCTTCTTGTTGGGTTTCACCCCAGAAAATAGGGGTTGATCAGTCCCCTGTGATAGCCCTAAGAGGATGGTGCCATTATCATGTTCGGTGACCCAGAGTATATGCATTCTGTTTAGCAGATCTAATGTGGGAAAATTCAGCCTCCTTATATGTCTTAAGTCCCTGTGGTCTTATGGCTTTTGTGTTTATCTGCTGCATGCTGTTACTTCCAGTTCTTCTGATGATGTTCATACTTGCAGAAAATTTTCAGTGTGTATGGGACAAGTTGTTTGAGTGGTCCTGCTTCCCTATAGGTACATCTGCAAAAATTTGTCTGCTGGTTCTGTCTAACAGTGCACTTGAAAGATAACTAGTGGATTTATTTCCAAAATAATCTTCCTGTGGCCTGGAGGGGAAATCAGCAGTCTTCCCAACAAAAAGTGTTGTGAAGTGGAAAAGATACTAAATGCTTTTTCAATATAATGAATTCCGGGTGCAGCTGGTATGGATTCTCTGTGATGACTTTAGAAAAATAACCAAGAAGTTGTAGAGTGTGACTGGGTGAGCTGTTTCTGTTGATGTTGTGCTGCTACCTTTCTGAGTGACTGAACAAGCCATTTTGTGCCAAAGCCTTTCTATGTCTGTAGAATGGGGCTAACCCTGCAAGTCTTTGTAAAGCTGCGATGAAATGTGGTATAAAATAAGGTTATCTAATGTCAATGTTAGTTATGGTCATCAGCTTCACTGGTGATGCAAGCACTGTACTGTGAAAACAATCCTGCATCGAGGGTCCATTAAACCTTAAGTAATTTCCTAATAACTTAGATTTTTCCAAGACAGCTTCTGCCTTTACGTCACTTTTGTCTGCTATTCATTACAGCTAATGTAGCAATTACGTAGATTGTGTAAACCATAACCTCCTTTGTAGTGTGAAATGAAATTGTTTTGTCAAAGTTGGTTTTGGTATGAAATTCAGAAGTAATGGAAACTAGTCGTGAAAGCCAGAGTCAGTTTGGGTTTTTTATTATAATTAATATTGTAATGGAATTATATCTGACTGCCAGTCTGTTCAACCAAAGAAGACTTCTCTGTTAAAGGGGCATTAAAATAATTTAAAGATTGAAAAAGTCTGTGTGTATACCTTATTTTGGTTTACTGTCTCTATATAATTTAATGCAGCTGATAAACTGTTTGTTAGCTTTATATCATGTTCAAAGCTGCTGTGTTTGGGTTTCCAGTGCAGCAGTGGAATGTGTAAATAAATACCCCAGTTTCCATTGAAATTCTTGTGAAACACCTGTGGACCACTGGACAACTGCACTGTTGATAGAGCTAATCTTTCTGAAACCCAGCCCCAAAAATGCTGCGCATTCTTTCAAAAAAACTTGTTATCTGACACATGGTGTCCATTTCCTGGAGTAGACAAGTGAGGATTTGATTAGATAGCATCAATCTAAAAATTATAGCATATCTGGCTTAAAAAATACTTACTTTTCTAGGGTTCTTTTCAAAATAAACTTTTTCCTAAAATTTCACTAATAAAAGTAAAGTGCAAGGGACTCTGAAGTTCTATGAGATGAGATATTTCTAAAGATGTTTTAATAAGATTGTAGCAACTGTTGTTGAGTGAAACCTATCTATGTGTTGTAATTTTAAGACAGATTTGGTGATATCCAGGTTTGAACTGTAAGACATTGAACATGCTGTTCAACAGGCAGTTTACTAATTGTGATTATGAGTTGTGAATACTGGAAAATAATGTATTCCCATAAATACATATCTTTGTAGGAAAATGAACTTTACTCCTGCTTTACGAATCAGTGTTTGCTTGTTTTTAAGAGGCAAAGAGCATGGCAATCTCTTGGGTACCTTTGTTTTGTATTCAGAATATAGTACTTATTGACACTGACAATAGATTGTGTGGAGGGGAGATAATTTATTTGACATTGTCATTGGTGCTTTTTCTCACATGCCTCCAGAGAATTCTATGAGATAAGTCTGCACGCTCTTTAAAACTGAAAGTTACTTTAACATTCCTAAACTATTTAACAGTAATTGAAAACAAAATTGTAAATGTGTTTAGAAGGATATTATGGCAGCTCTTAAAAGTCCTTGGTTTCTACTTGTCCTCATTACATTCTGAGGACCTATAAGCAATAACAAAAAAAATACAAATAATTTGAATTTGAAGAAACAATGGACAGGCAGATCTCTGAACTATACTTAGTATCTCGTCAATGTTGCTAGTAAGCAGGATTGGCCAGAACTGAAGTTTTTACCTACACTGCTTTCTTCAACTTAATGTTTTTAATATTTTTTTAAAATTTGTATAAAACATACATAATTTAATTTATGCTTATTATCTGAGTTTACAGCTTGCTTTCTGTTGGTATTTTTAATCTAGGAGAATGCTGCTCTTTTTTCCTTTGGGCTTACTATATCGTGTGTGGAAGTGAATAGCTCTTTCACCTGCATACTTAGACACAAGATTCTAGTTGGACTGAGATTTCATTGTTTGAACCTGATGTTGGTGAACAGAAAAGCTGCATATAGAGTCTCATTCTGTTACAGCTCACCTCCTGTTTGGTTTTTGGTTCAGGAGTACTTTGTCTTTCATCCATCACTAACATCTGTTAATGCATCTTCCTAGAGGAACTTTGTCAGAACTAATACTCAAATACTGTCTTTGAGCTAACAAGGCAGACAGATTGTAACTGTATTTCATAACAGGGTTAATGTGTTCACCGTATGTCTCTCAACAGATATTTTTGAATGTTTTTCATGCCTATGATATTAACTGTATTTATTATTTGCATATAGTTTTGAATATATTTTCTCTATCTTCTCTGGAATGTTAATGTTTACTGAGTACATTGGTCTATAAGGTTTAGACTCTTCGCTCATTTAAATCAGTTTTATTTTCATAATAGGAATGTTTGTTGGCTCCTTCAGCTTTCTAGAACATTGTTACAGGTTAGTCTGATACCTCCTGTCACTTGATATGAATAAAAACCCTCTTAACCAATAAATTTGAGTATTATAAGAGAAAATTCACTTTTCATTCAGTTACGACAGTAGCAATCAATTGTCTGTGGCTTTTAATCATTAAGGATTAAAAAATGTTATTTTCAGGATTTGTCATATTGTCTGATTTCAGTCTAACTGCCTACTTTTGGTTTCTAGATAACCCAACTAAAAACATTCAGGCCTGACATCTCATAATGAAGCATGTTATTGCTAGAATTACTTGGATATCTGCAAAAGTAGAAGTATTAATTGTAATTTCTGTTACTGCATTCATTTCTATTATTGCACTTCACAGATTCAACTGGAAAAGATATTCCAGTCAGGAGCATTTTTACTGTCTGTCTATTTTAGTGGTAGAGTTGTATGAATAGCTGCAGTTCAGTAGGCCCCTCAAATATTTTTATGTTGGTAAAGCAATTAAGTCTTTGGGTAAAAGATACTGCATAAACATCTGCATAAGCATAAAGCTCTTAATAATAACTAAGTACTGTAAGTTACTGGATGCCTGAGTGCAAATAATTTATTACAGCATTGTTTGCAAGTTAGATTTTACAAGTTGGTAAATTTTATCACTTCTTATTCAAAATAGTATCAAATTACTTTGCTAGCTCTTTATGATTTAAAATGACCTCCTTGCCCCTGCAGTGCTATAGACAGAATAGTCTATAATAGTGAATAGACAAATGAATAGACAAGCTGTTTCTAAATTCAGGATAGTTTCTTTACTGTTTAGGTGTCATCTGTACCTGTTTGGTCAGTTCATCTCAGAAGATGGGGATTGGTTAAGAAAACTAGACTAATGTAAATGTATCAGAAGATAAGTTGTCCGTATCTCTGATCTGACACTGGTTCCAGAATTGTACATTTATACATCAACCATGATAGGTATACATGTAAATTGTCACCTATTGGCCCAGTACCTCACTGCACAGCAGTCAATGTGTTGCAGGTAGACTTCTCACTGAGACTTCTGTGATTATTTAGCCCTAGATGGCTTGCGTTTTCTGGTCTGCAGCTTTGAGACTCTGGCATCTCCTCAGGACAACACCTTTTGCTTGGTGCTCTTCCTTGGGATGTGAGATGATGTCTTCTACTTTGCTGCTGGAATAAGACCTTCCCTAGCATTTCCCCAGCTGATTATTCACACTCAGGTCTCCCCTTGGCTGTGGCCATGCATTGTTTTCAGTTATGCATGGAGATGGTATGATAGGAAAGCAGGGAACAGTATTTTAGCAAAGTAACTTTACTACTGTAATCTTAAAGTGTTCAAAACTCTCAGGAATTTAAAAAAAAACAAAAAAGAAAAAAAAAGAGAGAGGTTCTTTACTCATCTGTCATTGCTTGTTCTCATGACTCTTCAGGGGTTTTTGGTTTTGGTTTTTTTGGGTCTGTTGGTTTTTTTTTTTCCTTTCCTCTTCCTATAGATTCATCACCTTCTGTGTGGTAGTGACCAGAACTATCTACCCTGAATAGAACACTGTCTTCAAGGGCTTCTATTTCTGTGCTCAGAAGCACCAAATGCAGCAGCCATGACTTCCCTACTTCTTTAATTTTAAAGTCTGTCAGGGGAGAAACCGTTCCTGGATTGTAGCACTAGTGAGATAACTTGGAGTCAGCTGCCATAGACAGAAAGCAAGCAAACGAATATTGTATGCTTAGGTAATACACTAGCCTGTTGAAGAAGTTCAGATCCCTAACCAGTGTTAACTTGGGCTGCCCACCAGTTGAGCGGTAAGATACGCTGTGGTAATAGAATTAGCAACCAAGAGTGAGATAGGAAGAAGGAACTTAAACCAGCTACACCACCAAAGGCAGCATATCGTACAATGTTCAGTGACCGCAAAGCTGCTTTTCTAGATGGAGTAGCCATCTGCAATGCAGTATAATAGGTTGCTGTAAAACAAATCCAGACTTGCATAATTCTAGGGTGATATTTCCAGAGTTAGTACAACATAATTTATAATTTGATATGATCATATCTTGCTGTCATGTGAATAACTAGGCTTTACGTAATGACAGATGATATAACCAGGATATTCACACATTTGAGAAAAGGCTAGTGAATTGACAGTGAAATACCCTTTTCATTTGTCCTAGTTAAGTGTGCTCTGATATCTGTATTTGAACTAATGGAGATAATGAAGGAGAGGGGAAGGAAACCAAAAATCAGAAGTGTATTACATGGTCAGAAAATAAAGAAAACCAGACTTATATTAGATATAAGATATTCCACATTTTCCAAAAAGTTGGAGGAATTAAAGTGAAAGTTTTGCAGTAGTAACTTGCTTATTGAACAGAACTGTTGTTGCTTCCTTACAATGAAAAAAATATAAATTTTGTTAGGTTATTTAGAGTGGTGATATAACTGCTATTGAAGAGAGCGGTGCTGCTTGTAAAGATAATAATCTTTTATATATTTTTCTTTAAACTTGTTAAGTTATTTAAAATTAACATTTGTAAACAAGATAAAAAGATTTAAATACTCTTTCTTGTGCAGAGGCAGAGACCTAATATTGAAACTGCAGATATAAAGGAAACTCCCTGTTCCAAGGAGCAGCAGGGGATGTATTGGGAAATGAACTTACTATCCCAATATATTTATTATCATTTAGCTCCCGGGAGTTGCATGCAAACATACAGCATATAGTCTGCAATATATAGAAAATGAAATAATCTAATACTGTAACTTTAAAAATGAGGAACTTAGCAAATACTCTGTATAGAGACTATTTTCCAAGGATTCAGGTTTAGCAGTAGTAATTCTTTCAGTTTCCGTATTCATTCTAAGGGAAGTTGTACACATAGTTTCTTCTTATTTTCTTCCCAGTTATCAAAATTTATTATCAGGCTGTGTGTGTGTAAGGAGTGAAGATGGGCAAAAGATAAATGCATGGCTATTCTAAATTTCTCAGCTGCTTTTCTTTTCCACTGTCCCACCCTTTGGTTTGGGGTGTGGGGTTTGGTTTCTTCCTCTCCCAGCCCAATAGATACAAAGGTGGATTTAAGGGAAGATGGAGAGAATGTAGCTATCATGTGGAGGGACAAGAAATGCCTTATTGAAGGGAACTGGAAGGTTTTTTTGAGCTATCATGAGTATTATTACAGACTTGGCCTGGATCTCTTCAAAGATAGTCGCCAAATCTTTCTGTGGCTATGCTCATTGTTTGGATCCCCTTTGTTGCCATGCCAGCGTAACTAGAGTTCAGTCCCAGTTTTTGGCTTTGGGCCTTAAGTCTTCCCCTGAAACAAAAGCTTTGTCACAATATGACTTTCCTAAAATCAACAAGATAATGGTAAGATGATTATCTCACTATCCTCAAAATACCCGCTAAGCAAAATTAGAAGAATGGAGAAAGCTGCCCCTATGTCAAATGCAGGGAATAGTGCATGGGGAAGTATTTTGAGGTTAGTATTTAAAAGCATAATCTCAAAAATTTTCATCTCTCTGAAAAGATGGGAGAATTGCAGAAACTTGGCTTCTCTTACACCATTTCTTTTTCTAGAGGCTATCTTGCTAATGGGGATTTAAGAATTTAAGCAAAATAGCCTGAGAAAATCATAATTTTAAATCTTTCTGTATTTCTCAGCTGCTTCTGACGAGTCATCAAAAAGCTTGTTGGAAGAGAGGATCAGAGAAGATACAGCATGTATTAGGAACTGGACACACTTCTGAATTTGTGAAGAATGGTGCTCTTAGCTTTTCTTTTTTTAAGGACGTGACTTAGAAAGTGAAGAGCTAATTCATGGTGCTGTATAGTCACTTAATATTATAATTTAGAGTCCTGTAGCTTTAAGCCAAACTTAGTTTGAAGGATGGTTACAGATCTGAATGTGTGGGCCCTGGAATGTCAGACTGAGATGAAGATAAATTCTTTAAAATTTGGCATGGGGTTCATTTTAGTTGTCTAATTTGAATATTTCCCATTTCAATGGGCTAAATGTCAAGGGAATGCCTTACATCAGCAGAGGGGACAGAAGTGTAGTTAGCTTTTATGCTTGGAATTTTAGCTGATAAGAGCTCTGGAGTAGGCGATGTGTAATTCAGGCTAGTTTCAGTAAGTGGTGTAAAGGTAATAATTATATCATTAACTTCTGTGTTTTCTGTGCTTGTCATGAGATACATGCACCCTTGTTCTTGCAGCAGTTGCAAGAACTGACTGTTAGATGTTAGAAGTTAATACTTGCTAGATGGTGAACACAGAAATAGATGCAGAAAAAAAGAGGTAAAGCTTCCCCTTGTTCTCCTTGCCCCCAATGCAGGACAGAGGTTTAGAAATGTTTAGAAATAATTGTGCAGGAGAAAGGAAAGGAGTGGTCTGAGAGGTTCAGGTACAGCAAGGATAAGAACAAGAAAGTGCAAAATTGATGGTGAAAGCGTTGATGAAGATGAGAAAAAAAAATCAAATGAATGAGAAAGCTATTTGAAACACAACTTAAATGATCTAAAAGTATTTCTAAAAAGTCCGGAGAGAATGTATTTAAGCACTGTAACTTCCAGGTGAAGTCGTCTTGCAACTTTGGTTCACAAAACTTTGTCATCCTCAACCCTCTCCATAATGAGTAATGCCTGCAACACTTAGTTTTGGAGATTACCCATGAAACAAAAGGTCTATGAGAGACCTTTGGATTGAAAACTTTCTCACCCACCCTTTGCTGCAGCAGGCTCTTAAGACAGGGAGATCGAATGACTTGGCACTGTCTTGCTGTCATATCAGTAAAGAGGACTATATGATGACCTAATGGAACTTTTGCAGCCCTTCCTACCTATAGACGCTCTCAAGTCATCTTATGCAGCTGCCAAATTCATTTGCAAGAGTGAGCAACTGCCTCAATACTTGCCAAATGTTTCCGCTGCCAGTATACCCCAATATACTGCCAGTATGTTCAGTGATGTGTAACATAGCCCATCCTAGCTGCTGAATCTTCTTGCAGTTTCTCATAAGCACAGGGGTATCAGGGTTTCACTTCAGCTTTGATTCAAATCTTGCAATCGTCCTCTTGTTCTTATGATTTTCAGGCTCCTAGGTGATTGCAAGTGCTAAACCCAGGTCTCTGCAGAGCGAGTTTGCTTGCACATTATTAAATAAGAACAGATGTCCTTCAGACTTATTTTGAGACTACCACTTTGCGGGCAGAGCACCTTCCCAGAGTTTAGCAATCCTTTATCTGTTGATTTGATATTTTTTCCATGAGAAGGTCCCAGCCTGAATCACTTAAGCCAGTGTCATTCCCTTCAACATTCAAATTTGCTGTCTAATCCAAACTACATCTTTCAAGATACGTTCTTTCTTAGGGCATCCTTAATTATCTCAGATGTTTTTTGTCTTTGAATCATGTACCTTATAGTGATTTTTTTTTTTTTTTTTAAGTCTGTCATGGAGAGATTCTTCCTCAGTTCTGTGTGACAAAGGATCCTTCCTCTCCCTCCATCCAAGATGCCCCCCCGATTTAAGACATTCTCCTTTACAGGGTGTTCTGTCTCATAATGTGCCTAAATTTACATGGGCCACTTGATGCAGTTATTGGCCATGTCACTTGTAAAATTTGGGTCCATTGAGCTTTTTCAGCAATTCATAGTCATTTGGCTACTTTAATCCCTGACTGTATTATAGCTGTGATTCATTCATCTCTTGATAGCTCTCCAAGATGTACTATTTATATCATTTTTTTGGTATTAATTCTAGACTTTTCCACAGCAAAAACCTGAACTTACCTGTGACCTGTAGTTTTGAGTCTTATTTGCCAACTGCTGTAGTTCTGCAACCTGTAATCATGCTAATTTTCCTTTCCCTAGAAAAATACTCTGATCTACTCTCACAGCTCCCATTTTTCATGAACTTCCAATTACAAAGATTTCATCCACTTGAAAACTGCGTTTTTAAATATTAACATTTAAATTGGGAGGCATCTAGTTTTTTTAGAGGAAAGAATCAAGTAAATTAAAAAAAAATGCTGAATCCAAGCCTTTTTTCTTTTCAGAATTCTGAGTAGATTAGTGAATTCCACCTTGAAAATACGAAGGAATAATGAGCTGTACCTTGCACATAGGATTAAAACAGGAGGTATAGAAGGCAGTGAAATGACATGATGGGTGCATGTATGACTATTTTCTTCAGCAGTGACCAGAATTTCCTCCTTGCTACCTGTGGTTTGCTGTCCCCTCAGTTACGCTAATACAAGTTTTTGCAGGGTGCATTGCAAACCATATTCCTAAAATGATCCAGATAGAGTCTGAAGAAGCTTTTAAAATGTATTTCTTTTGTGCGAGTTGTTTATCCTGTGGCATACTGGGTCAGGGAACTGCTGGTGGTTAAAATTAACCCAGCTCAGAAAAAAATATTAATTTGCAGATAAATCAGTTCCCTGATCTGACTTGCTCAAAAGATTTTTGAGTGCTCATATCAGCACAGTGAAGGAGCAGGAACATGACAGCGTTGGGGGGAGGCAGAAATTCCTGTTTTGGCAATGTCCCACATTTATGTTGACTTAAACCAATCTTTAAACTCTATGCTTGCCCCAAAAAAAAAAGAAATTGATTAGTCTGTAGTTGGATCATCTCCCTGAACTGGCTGTGCACTGTGTTGCATAAGTGCTGGTGTTGGTGTAAGGTGTAGGATGAAGGGTGAACTGCAGCAACATTTCTTTTTTTGTAATTGTCTTGGAACTACACCTATTGTTTTAGCTCAAAGAAGTCTATAAGTAACATTAATATCCAGGCTTCTCACCTTCTGTGATTTCTCATCCAAGTACTGATATGACCTTAGGCTGATGAGCAGAGCTATTTTAAAAAGGAAAAAAAAAAAAGAAGGAAAAAATCTTGGTTGGCAGCCAGCTTCGTTTTTACAAGAGTTATTTTACACTCCTGCAGAACAATATGTAATTCAGACTGATTCCTTCAGGCACTTGCTCAAAAGAAATCTTTGTAGCGGTATTTTGCTATAATTGCATTAGTGTGGAAACTTGGTCTCTCTAGCAACATTAAGCAGTAGGGTGATGAAGTAATACAAGTTTAAATAGGTCTACATTAGGAGTTGCTGCATCTGGTAGCCCAGTATAGAGGAGACTGCTGCAGCTCCTTGTAGCCAAGTCCAGCCTGCAGTGAGGCTGATGTATTCCCAAGAGGCGTGCACGCATGCACGCACACTATACATATATTTGGCCAGCCATACAGAAAACATAGCATTCGCACAAACACAAGCAGCATCAATGGCCTTATCCTTCACCTTCACTGGCTGACTGGGATGAAAGCCCGTTTGTGGAAAATACATACGTATACCATATGGATCCCTCCAGCAAGTGGCCTTACACTCTTACTCTGCTCAGTAGCCGGTCCCTGGATCCCCTGGTCTCCCAGCTGCCTCACAAACCTGCACTGGGTCTCTCTGGCAGCTGGTCTGGATTTATGACCTTACCAGTGGCCAGTCCCCAGGTGTCCTGGTCCCTCCAGTAGCCAAATCTCAGACCTTCTGGTCTCTCCAGTATCTGGCCTGGACTCATGGTTCCTCCAGTTCTTGGCTCCCAAGCCTCTTACCCAACTTGCTGGCTAGTCTGGCTTGGTGTCTGCCAGCGATCACACATTGACATAGGTACCAAGGCAGTATGCATGGGCTCCGGCCTCTCTGCTTGCTGTCACCCCAAGCACCCGGGCCTCTGTAACCCGTGGTACAACTCCAGTTGCTGGCGTGTACACATCCGTGCAGTCATGCACACAGAGCAGAGATTCCCCTCACCCAGGAAAATAGTTGTAAGTGTAGTTTAACAAGAAGATAGGACAAACTGCAGTGATCAGGCACTGGACAACTGTCCTGAGCAGCCACCTGTTTACATGCACCTGGCCCCTTTTATCCCTTTTTTCCCCAGTATTTTCCTGTGCTTGTTCTGTCCCAAACCACTTTCATCTCTCCCTTTTCTTGCCTTTGGTTCTTCCTCTAAATATCCTGTACTATGCCTTCTGCAATCCCAAAATACTCTTCCTGGCATCTCATAATGAGTCCCCTACCCCAGTGGGCAGTAACCCCCCTCCTTCAGTCTGCAAGGTGATCTAGAGAGAGCCTCTCCTGTGGACTCGTCCCTCTGGGTCTCACCCCCAGCCCACTGGGCTGCTCGTGTTTCTGACAGCCCTGGGAGCAGCCGGACTGAGGGCTCAGTTTCTTTCATTTGGCTTATTGGGGTTCCTTGCCTGACACTTCATCTGTGTTCTTTGTGTCCGTGGGGAGGAGCCTGCAGTCACACAACCTAACACCGATTTCTTTCTTTTTGTCACTAAAAAGTCTAGAGACTGGGCACTACACAACTGCTTCAACATCAGAAGGTACCACGTAGGCTCGCCTCTGACTCAGTTCTGATAGTGCCAGCAGCCTAAACTATCTGAGGCATATTCCTTTTTTATCTTTATTTTTTTGACAGTTACTGAAGAATAACCAAGTGCATCAATTTTAAAAAAAAAAAAAAAAAGATAACCACCAGCTTTCTACTCTTAATATTAGTAAAGAGCAAAGTGCGGGGAAATAGGGAGGGATTCGGTGTTTAAAAGTGATGGTTCTCATACAGTGCTTGTAACCACATGAGTATTTTGTTTCTCAAATTCTAGTGTAATGGGCTTCAGACTATAAAATGCTTTATTTAATCTTGGCTTGAAAGAAGTTCCAGCGAAGTGGACTGGTCGCAGTTTTGTTAGGTGGTACAGACAAGCCAAGTCTCAGAAATGGTGCCAAACGTGCTTGTTGTTCTAAACTCTAATTGATTTTTAGCAGTTAAAAGTCTCCCTTTGTTTAGTTTGAATTTCTTGTTTTGAATACAGCTTGTGTCTGCTTTAGTTTTTTTCCCCTTAGAGCAAACAAGTTTATACCTAGATCTTTATAGCCTTAAGATATTTCAAACTATAATTAGATTTTTCTTTCCTTCACCCCCCTTCCAGGCTCCCTTGTCTTCAAGGCTGAACATGTTAAGCTTGAAGCTGTTGCCACTATCTCAAACGGTGTTTGTTTCCACCCTCCGGACTCTTTCAGTCGTGTACGTCATTTTTCAAACTTAGTTTTTGCTTTTTGTATTTGAGAGCACCTTTCCTTACATCTGCAGGTTTTTCTCTTTCTCCGATTTGTTGATTTAGTTTAGACCACAGAAATTGAGAGGCTTGCGTGCATTTTTATGTGAAGACTTGGTTTAAGGTGATACGTTTTCGAGCAAGCATTAGAAATGCACGCGCACAGCATGCCCATCTTGTTAATAAAAATCAGATTTTTATCCTGAAAGAACGCCTGGAAGTATTATTATAAAAGTAGGTTGTTTCGTGGTGGATATGATGAAAATGCCAGTACCCGCACGCTATAATGCACTCAGTAAATCTGTCACGATTGACTGTAGCCTTTATTGCCTGCAGCCCCGGCGTTAGATCATGCCGTTTCCCGGTCCCGGCGGACCGAAGGGCGATGACACGCACAGGCGCTGCGAGGCAGGCGTGTGTTCGCAGGGCACAGCTGCGGGCCGAAGTTACAATAAAAAGCCGATTCAGCGCCGGCGTTCGGGGCCGGCTCGCTGGCGTTTTGCGGCTGCTCCTGCTGGCGTCGGAGGCTCGGCCGCCGGGAGGAGCGGCCTCTTTAAGAAGCCCCCGTGTCGGTAGCCGGAGCGGGCTGCCGAGTGCAGGAGAAGCTCAGCTTTACTGCGAAGCCCGCGCCTGAGTGTAACCTAACCGGCTGGAGGATATGCCGCCCCTGATTGACAGCAGGACCAGCATTATGCAAATGGCGCCGGGGAGCGCGGCGGCGGCCGGGGGCTCTGTCAGGGAGCTCTCTACACACGCCGCCCTCGCCCTTCGCCTCCCGCTCCCTGTAACGCTCAGTGCGTTTCACAAAGCAATTGTTGCTTTTTTGGGGACATCGTTACACGTGAAATCATCTCGAGCGCGGTTTCAGTTTGAGATACGTGTGAGAGAGCTAGGGAGATGTGTCAGAGCTTGTTACTCAAGCTAAATTAGGTAATTTTTAGCTGGGTAACGTGCTAATCTTTAAACCTTTATGTTTTTAAATCCTGCGTATGTCTGGTCTCTTCGTACAAAAGTGTATTTTCCTTGTTTCTTCTCATCATCTTCAGTCTGAAGCCTTATGTAGGTCAGGCTTGGCTTAAGCAGATTTCCTGAACCTGCGTCAGCTTAAGCTGAAGGAATTTTAATAAACCCTCCCTTGTAGGCGTGGGCCTAAATGAGACTAGCCTAGTTAAGCCTGATCTTTTTCTGTTTGTGAAAAAGAGCTGAGCAGAGCTAGGGACTGCATGGTGGCTTCAGAAACGGCTTCCTTAATTCAAAGATAACAATGGTCGGGAAGGCCAGATCTTCTAATTTTACCTTATCTGAAAAGCTCGATTTGCTAAAACTCGTGAAGCCATACGTTAAAATTCTCGAGGAACATACCAATAAGCATTCTGTAATAGTGGAAAAAAACAAATGCTGGGATATCATAGCTGATAACTACAATGCCATCGGAGTAGATCGCCCTCCTCGTACTGCACAGGGCCTGCGCACGCTGTACAAGAGGCTCAAAGAATATGCCAAACAGGAGCTATTGCAGCAAAAGGAGACTCACTCAGATTGTAAAAGCAGCATTTCCGAGCCAACCAAGAAAGTTGTGGAGATGATTCCACAGATTTCCAATGTGTGTTTAAGAGACAGGAGCGGTGTTCAAAGGTGAGATGATTCTTTTTATTTTGTTACTGAATGAAAATTATGGCGCCTCCTATCTACCCTGTAACGCTTTGCTTGTGTTCAGGCTCCTAAGGGAAACGTGTATCAGAGAAAATCCCCAAATGGGGAACAATGACAAAATAATATTGCTTTTGTTTTATGGGAAGCTTTATGGTGACTTAGCACTGCATTCTTTTTTTCAGCTCTCTTTCAAAGCCTGTTTCAGGGTCTTTGTCATACTCTGGAAAGTGAGGGTTAAGAGGGAATCAAAGAGAAATAGTAGCTCCAACCTCTACCCCTCCCCTACCTTTTAATAGGCAGATTATTCAAACACTGGCAAAGTGATGGCTATTCTCCTCCATTTAAGGTAATACTGCAGTCATTTTGCAACATATGGAACTATTACCAGTTTATAGAAGATTTTTAATAAAGTTAGTTCACAGAGCTAAGAAACCTTACTCATACACCTTTTTTCTCTCATTTACTCTGATGTTTGCATGTTATGTTTTAACTGATCCCAATCTTTAAAAAAAAAAAATTGACTCCCCACACCACAATGCCTTTGTGAGTGCAAATGTTTTTTTAAATTATACTTTTCTTGCATTGATGGTGGTTCCCTGAAAGTCGAGCAAAGCTAATTGCAGTCTAAACTCCAGGCAGTTCTATATCGTACGTTAGGTAGTTTAAATACGGAGAGAAAAGAAACTGAGAGGTACAGCACTAGAAGTTTTCTTTTTTTGTAGGATTTTTTTTTTTTTTTTTTTACTGCTCTGTAAAGTGAGACACACTGTCTAGATTTGAGCCAGACATAATACAGGCAGGCAGCATGCAGGCTTTCTCCCACAGCTGGCTAATGCCCCTCATATCTGACTTGCAACACTCTGCTGGTTCTGTATTGGTCCTTGAGGGATCAAAAAATGCCTGGGTCAGGTTTTGGTTCCTCCAGATACAAAAACTAAGCTAAGAAGGAGGGAAAAAAAGGTCAAATAACTCCCCAGCAACCTTGAGAAAGCTCTGATTTTTCTTATTTTCCCAAGCAGATTAATGGGAAGAGAACTTTCCATATTTTCATCAGATATACTGGTAGTCGGTGCAGCAGCGTAACACTCTAAGAAAAGCTGGCATGCGCACACACGCTGAATTGGATTCATGGTGCCACTGGTTGAACTGAATGGTAACAATTGTCTAAATCCCAACATGCCAGATGCTCTAAAAATATGCTGTTGTGGGTCCTTTGCGTAAAGAAGTCTGAAGCAACTGGGCTGCACTGCTGCTCCTGGTGAATGCCCCTGGAGGAACCGTTCCAAAGAATTCTCTGGAACAAAACAAGGCTTTTAATTGCGCT
This sequence comes from Fulmarus glacialis, assembly GCF_000690835.1. Lineage (NCBI taxonomy): Eukaryota > Metazoa > Chordata > Aves > Procellariiformes > Procellariidae > Fulmarus > Fulmarus glacialis. The sequence continues at coordinate 21,197 of NW_009208317.1, forward strand.
AATAAAGGTTGCAGTGTCTTGACTACCAACTTTTGTAAGGAGGGAAAAAAAAATAGTGTGAGAACTTTGGTTTGTAGATCGGCTTATAAAAAGCACTGACGCTTTTCGTGAATGATTAAGAGCTAATGATCTCCATAGTTTGTCTCCCATAATTTAAACATTTTTTGCAGTCCCTTATGGCTCTGGGAACATTGACTTGATTACTGCTTACCCAAAATGGTTGTTCCTAGTAACAGACAATACGCTGTATGCTGAAGGAAAAGAATATAATTTAAGTGATTTTTTCCCTGCCCAAACACATCATTATTTTATAGTTCTAATTTTAACTCTGAGTTGCATTTTACCCTAATTTTCAAAACTCTGTATTGGGTTTTAACTCACCAGGATATGGCTTAGGTTTTGTAGGACGGAAACACAACTTATAATGAATCCAAATTCTTAATCGCACCTTTAAACAGTTTCTAGCTTGCTGTGATTAAACAAAACCTGGTGAATCATGGGTGCCTGCAGGGTTATAAACACCATCCCCCAATTGTGGTAACTGTTGTTTGTCTTTCTTTCAGTCAAGTTGTCAGAAACAACATTAGTAACCACCATACAGGCGGCTCTTTTGTTTCTCAATTCCTTCTTTCTCTCTTTGCTGTCTAATTGTTTTCCTCTTAAGAGACTGACTCTAAGGAAAAAAAAAACAAAAACCCTCATCAGAGCTACCTGAAGATTTGGTAATTTTCTAGTTCTGTGTGGATTACACCGTAAGAGATGGATTTTTCACTGTTTGGAGGCTCTAGTCTATGTTAGACTAAATCTTACCTGTCTTTCTTCTCTTTAACCTCTCTCACTTTCTCTGTCTGCTCTCTCTCTGTTTCCTTTTGTCAGAATGACCTGCTTCTCCTGCTGGTTATTTCCACTTTTCTCAGGCTAGAAGCTGGCCAGCAGCCAGCAAATAAGAAGTAGGGAAGCTGTATTAGAAGCTGCGGTTGTGAAGAGGGGGAAGCCCAGAATTACAGTCAGCACTGGGGAAAACAAGTGAAAATTTGTGTGCAGGATAATACTTCCAATGCTCAATGAGAGGAGTAAAAGGAATGTGAGAAAGAGGTATATAGGAAAAGGTGAAGCTTTGTGGCATGAGGAGGAGGGAGTAAGGTGATATAATTGATACTCTATAGGCAGCTCAGGTAACAGTCGAATTAAGATTATCCTGGCATTTTCTTTGGGGAATAAATGAAAGATCTATTTTCAATGCCTGCTTCAGATGGACTCTTTTTTTTTTTTTAAAATCTTTAGTTAAAATAGTTTGGGTGGTTGACAGGATTAATTTTTGGAAAATATATTGCTCTCACCCTGTTGAACATTTTTATAATTGAGTATTGAGAAGCTTTCATGCTTTTATTCTAGAAATTGCACTTTCATGTTAATGGATGGCAGACTAGATCAGGGTCCTTTGGAAATTGCAACCATGACTGCTTATTTCTTTTAAACTAAGAGTTTTGAAGACCATGGGAGATGCAGAAGAGATGATCATGCCACCTTTTGATTAAGGAGTTAGTGCATTTACATGAGAAGTAAGATGTACAAACTAAATTTCTCCTTTGCTTCTGGGAATTTGAACCCACATCTACTGCTAACCAGGACAGTGTTTTCATAATCAGATAGTGTTTCTCAATTTGTGGATTGTAGGGCTCACAAGGAGTTTAAAACATGTAAACAAACACCTCCCACCCCCCAATTTAATAGACAGGAACTCAGGTCCTCCAGGGATGGAGAGCATCCACGAATGTTATATTAATCATGAATCCACTTGCTGCCTTTAGCTGCTAGCAGCAGCTCAGTTCTTGAAGGTTTGGGGAATGTCTCATATCTGTAACCACCAGTTATAGGCTCTGTTTTAGACAGTCATGGCCACAATGATGCACTGTCTTCAGTATCGGTACCAGGTTAATATATTCCTGTTCCCACGTTACACTATATTGCCTTCCCAGTCATGCTGAAAGTATTCTTTGTAGATCTGTACTGTAAAATAGATCAAGAAGCTAATCTGGCTTAAAAAACATTACCTGAATAAAGGAGTGATGTGCAGAAGTGTAGGGTTTCAAACACAACTGATGGTAGAGAAGTAGGCAAGAACAGCTGGAGCCATTATTATCATCAAAGCTAATGTAATGTCAAATCATGATTTGAGCTGCTGCTGACTCAGGGCTTTACACGAAGACAGATGAGTCAAGTGGGCGTTGTACTTTTCAAAAGAAATGCACAGAACTATAGGCTGTTCTTAATGGAAACATTTCGGTGTCTTCTTTTGAAGCTTCAGAAAAATATTGAGATCACCAATTTGAAGAGAAGGAGCAAGGATTAGCTTGATTCCCTAATCTACTGGCAGGGTCATCATTTGGGCTCTGGTTTCTTCTCCTAAGGCTCTTTGTGTAATTTTATTCGGTGATTGTTTTACATTAAAAAAAAAAAACAATGCCAAACCAAAACCAAATACTTGGGTGCGTGAATCAGAAACAGGGAATGCATTAGAACAGGAGGAGATGAATAAGTTTGGGAGATGGAAATGTTTCTGCCACAGTCTGCTCAGTCTAAATTTATGCCCTTTTAAAATCACATTATATATTATATAAACTCTTTCTTGTGTCACTTGCATCACTTTCTGCTGCTTTGTTTTTATTCTCATTTGTCACTAATAGCCCTTCTTGCTTCTCCAGTGTCAGAAGAAGGGCCTACCAGGATAGTTCTCTGTTGGCTATACTGCCTTTGTAGCGATAGAATCTGAGTAAGAGAGGGCTGTATACGTGTGGTGGAAAGAAGGAGGGGTACAGGTGGTGTTCACGTAATGAAGTAGAGTCCCAGCCATAGATAGCAGAGTAGTATTTCAAATGAAGCTTTGGTTACTTACAGCTGTGCCTTTTAAAAATAGTTTTTAATGGATTATTTAAATATGATTTTGTGTGTTCTAGTGCTAGTATCGATAAAGAAACAATTGCTGGTACCAGTTCACCACAGGCAATGTTGGATCACCATCCCGCAACAGTCATGATGGAGTTGCAGTCAGAAGAGGATGTCAAACCTCCTCCTTCTTTGATTATAGACTCACAGCAAAATGAGAACTTAGAACAAGAGGAAGAACACCAGCTGGTGCGTATTATGGAAAGGTCTCCTTCAACATCAGTATCTTCAGTTGATATGAGAGTGATGATGTCTCCCTCTCCTGTACCAAGAAGAGATGAGTTTTTTAGGCTTGAGGTTGGAGAACGCTTTAGACCAATGTGTGGGTATGACCCACAGATGTTGCAAATGCTGAAAGAAGAGCATCAAATAATATTAGAAAATCAAAGAAAAATTGGTCTTTATGTCCAAGAAAAAAGGGATGGTTTGAAAAGAAAGCAGCAACTGGAAGAAGAACTGTTGCGAACAAAAATCAAAGTAGAGAAGCTGAAGGCAATACGACTACGCCGTGATCTGCCAGAATACAGCAATATCTAAATATTCTATTACTTCTGTCATATGCTTTGAAATACTTAATAATAAATGCTTTTGCCCTAGCAAAATTGTTCCTTATGTTAATATGGATGGATCAAAACCTGGCCTTGAGAGATGAAAGCATATTTTCCGTGTTGTTGTTTATGTACCTTAGAAAAATACCTTGTACAGGTTTGAATGCACCAACTCTTCTGGTCTGAAGTATAATTGAATCCTGTATATTTAAGTGTTAGGTTGATAAAAATCCAAACTTTTAAAATATTTCCACTTATCTCTATTAGAGTTGAGATGAGCTAATGGAAATGTAGCTCAGCTCTTTTTAAAAATTTTGATCATATGCATTATTTTTTCAAATAATTACCTATCCTTTAATATCTTACTGAAGTTACAGGTTAATAAATACATATAAAAAGGAGAATAAAAGGCTATGTTTAAATGTCTTATTCTTTTCAAGTTGGTAAATCTTATGACAGTGGTGAGATTTTGCTGATATATCAGCTTGGAAAACAAAATTACTGGATTGTTATATTTTTTTAATGTTCAGTAGACAGTTGAATAAATGTACATCTTTTAAAGAGTTAATACTTTTTATTGTTTCCAGTGGAGGAGTGTTTCCATAGGATGTTATCAAAATAGAGACAATGAATGCAACATTTGGTTTTTAAAACTGCATGCATGTGTAATTTGTGTGTACAGTTACCATGATCGTATATTCAGTTATAGTAATTATACTGGTGATCAACCACAAAAATGTCTAATTTCCTCATTTGCATGCATAATTGCTACAGTGCATGTGCAACCAAGACAGTTGCAGGTGCCTTTGATCAGTATCACTATGACTATAAGCTACTGAAATGAAATAGTTTCTGTATGTAATAACATGTGACTTGAAATCAACAGAAGATTCTTTGTTATTCTGGGTACCTTTTATAAATGCTGCTGTTCTGGTCTTTCGATTAGTTTCAAATAAAATGCCCAAAATGAAAAAGAAATTGATTCTTCTGTCTGTCCTAGGAGCAGCTGTTTCCTCTGCAGTTATGATCAACGTTCATAACTGGAAGAAAAATACCTGGAAAGCATAAGTCCCAGATGATTCATTTGTTCATAATTCTTAGTCTCCTGCCTGTTATGAATGGATCCACAACTGCCTTAGACCTCTGGCTCCTTATTCCCTGTAACAATACTTTCTCCTTCCTCTAACCTTTAGCACAAGAAAAGGAAATGAAGCACAGCATCAAGGAAAAAGAGAGAACAAAGGAGATGTAATTCCTTCTGTGCCTCTCATCTCAGAGGGCCCCAACAACAGAAAGAACAAAAGCAATAGGAAGGAGAATATTTCTTCCTGCGGCTGCTTGTAACTGTCGCTCCTGTCAGCACTGTTTTCCCAAATTTGCTTCTTTCTCCATTCCCACAGAATCTCAGCATGCGAGCATGGGGCACTGGTCTGCATCAGCAGACTCTGAATGAGGTAAGCCTCACACCTCCTTGTCGGTCTTCTGAGTGAATCAGGTTACCTTTGTAGCCACAGGGATAAATGCCTACTAAAAACTGAAGGCTGGAAGCATGTAAGTTTAACTGAGGGGCTAGTGGAGCTTAGAGAATTGTAGTTAAAATGTTATGATAGTAATATGAGAGAAATAATCTTGACTGTTGGTGCCCAGGATAACTGTAACAGGTTACAAGTGGAAAGAGTAGAGGAAGCAAGTCTTCTGTTTACAAACTGAGGAAAAAAACAGACAGTGAAAACAGATGTCGTCAATATGGAGTTCCCCAATACTTTTCCATTTGTTTTCTAGAGAAGAGAGCACTGTAAGCGTTTGTTCTGTTGGGAATTTTTGCATGCACTGAAAATGATGATGCCTGAATAAGGCCTCTTTCTGTACAGTCCTTGGCTTTATGCTGTATTTTTCAGTTCAAGGACATCGATCTGTTTTTGTATAGCTGGAAACACTTCAATGAGATACTCACTTCCCTGAGTTTACAAGAGTCAAAATACTGGCTTTAATAAATAAATAAGGATTTTATTTGTTCTACTTTGCCATCTGAAATGTGGCTTCTCAGAAATGGGAAACAGCACTAAATTCCCTGCACTCGTCTTAATTTGGAAATGCCTGATCTTATCCTTTCAGTTGGAAATCAGAATTCTGGTTTCCAGTGGTGAGGAATTAATTTCTATTTGTTGTTTCTGTCCTTACATATTATGCAAATGAACAAGTTTTTAATAGTTCAGGAAATAATTCCCATATGGCTCATCGTCTTGCAGTGGTTTTGAATTATAGCTACTCTTATGTTGGCCACCAAAATGCTCTAGAGACTTTAGAATATATTCCTTTGAGTTCTCCATTCTCCTTGAGCTAGATGAAGAGGTGACCTCCAGGGTTTCTATTGGCGTGGTATTTTTATTTCGAGGACTAGAACCAGAGGAATTTCCAGTCTTTGAAAGCTTGCAGTCCGTTCTGAACTGAAAGTAGATGCAAAAATAGGACTCTGAGTAGAGCAAAGTCTCCCTTGTATTCTTGATATTGGAAGGGGAAGGGTGCAAGTGAGTAAAGAAATGATAAAATACACCAGCCTGGTCAGAACTGTCTCCCTATAATTGGTGTTGTCCCCTGTTTGGTTGTTCTGTCTTTGTTTCATTTCTTAGTGGAAGGCCTTTCATTCTTATCTGCAGGCAGCACCTCTAGTTCAGAGATCTCTCATGCTTCTCGTTTCCTTTGTTCTCAGTTGTGTTTCTTTTGGGTTTGGGGGGAGCTTGGTGTGGGGGGAGAAATCTCTTGAGTCCCTGTGTAGCTCACTTGTTTCTATACCAGTGACATGACATTTATCTCCTTTCACTACAGAAATGTTTCCTCCTTCAGTGACATTATATTGCTCCGTCAGTACAATATGGTGTTGACTATATATTATACCTCTCCATGCTGGTGGGATCTGCATTTCTTTCTCACCCCACATGTGCTTTACAGTATCAGGTTATCTGTCTGAGTCAGACTTCTCATGCCTGTTCCTGTTTTTTTTCCATGTATTGCTAATGTGGATACATGCACCACAGCTGTGGCTAGTCCTTCTGGACCTTGAAGTGCTATGAATTTTTACTGTTCCAGCAAATGATATTTCGTTAGCATGTGTGAAAGGGGTGGTAGGAAGCCTTTCCCTCCTTCATCCCCGTTCTTATCCTTTTATTCCCTACGCTACATCTGGCAGTGCCATTCCCTGTCTGCATGGTTATAATGTATGTAGTACGAGCAGAGTAATTTTAGGCAAGGACAAATTTCTACCATATGTTCATGTCCTTCTACTAAGATAACTGAAATAAACAGGGGTAATTTAATTCCCTACATCTAATGGACTTATGTTTAGGATTAGAGTAAAAAACTACCTGTGATAACTTTGTGATAATTGTGATAGCATCTTGTATAACTTCATCTGTCTGAGTAATTGTCTAATAATCAGTCTATAATTTTGTTGGCTGCTCCCTAATTATCTTGCTTTTTTTGTCCCTCCCCGCTTCCCCCCGTAAGCAACTGTATGAGGTTCAACAAGGCCAAC
>NW_009208318.1:0-3153 GCF_000690835.1 Fulmarus glacialis
GGTCTTTTCCAACCTTAATGATACTATGACTCTATGATTCAGAAGATGTTTGCCGCTAAATAAGGCAGCAAAAGCATTTGCATTGTTTCCCCACAATATACAATGAAATCTTCCAACTTATGCTCCAAGTTTAGCACTTAAAATACCAAGGATTTCAGCAAGTCCTTACCAGCTGTTTGCCAGTGGGACTCTAGATACTGTTTTAATGTTAATACACAAAACTCGAACGATTATAAGCTAAATTGTGAAAATATCCTTTTTAGATTTCTTATTTCATCATCTTTCATCCATTTTCTTTCCTCACATTTAGCTGAAGTCCAATTTCACCTCAGTCTTGAATTCATCAGTGAGAATAAATGCCTACTTACAAAACGTATAGAGTGTACTTCCTATAGCAGTTGATCTGCAGTACTAATTCTACTATTACTACCTATAGGGTAATATACAGGAACAGAATATCAATTACCAGCAGAAATTTTTGAAAGGAGGCTACATTTACATGAACTGAAAACTTGCTGACAAAGCATTCAGGAAGCTGGTGTAGACAGTCTGCCACACCAGTCAGATATTAAGAATATTGAAATACAGTGAACATATATTGAAGTTGGGGACAGCTGTCCTGGCTGTGTCCCCTCCTGACTTCTTGTACACTCCCAGTGTAGGTGTTTACGTAAGAACTAGTTGTTCAAGCTGCCATTATAGTTGAAAGAGAGCTAGTCAATGGAGACCAGAAAATGACCTATCTCATCTTAAAGTACACAGTTATCTACAGTTAGATGTGTTTGCGCTCTAAGTTCCAACAGCCATATTGAAAAGGTCTCTTAACTCTAATGGAGCTAATATAACTGACTAGCTCATATGCAGCTGCCTAAAAGTAGATAGGTAAAATAAATCCTATCCCCATTTTTTCCACATATTTTGACAAAGGAAATTTTAAAATATGTTTTTCTTTAGCCTAGAGAGATGTCTACAAGTAAAAAGATAACTTTTTTCCTTTTCTTTTTTCCCCCTGAATCCACCTTTACTCAGCTACCTGTTGTTCCTAATTCAAAATACCAGATACAATCTTTAAAATCCTCGGTAATTTAAAACCTCCTATTGGGAAAACACTCTCCTTCCCACGGAATATCATCTTGTAACTGAGACATCTACCAAAATGTGTAGTTTTTCAGTATTGTATTAAGGCTTTGATTATGAAACACTTCCTTTTAAACCTTCACCAGTCTGTATTTACTGACTTTCAAGGACTAGAGTAAGCCATTTTGATTAGCAAATGACAGATAGGAAAGCAAGGATCTATTTTTATGCATGTGTGCATATCTTTACCTAATAGTGGAGGCAGTCCTTTTGGCCACCCATGCTATTTCATTTATTTGTTAAATTGTAACATGGTTCATGCCAGATTCTGCAGCTACTGATACCAATTCTTTTCACAAAGACATATCAACGATATCCAGGACATACAGAGAAAAATAAACCGGAAACAGAATAAGTATAATTATTCCTATTTTTATGATGCTAGCAAAATCTACCTTGATACAAGTGTTTATTACAGAAATGTTTATGAAACTGCTTGTTTTCTTCTTGAAGCGCTGAGGCACACCATTTACCTTTTCAAGACAGTAGATATCTAATGAAAAACAGGCATAAGTATTTTAACGGTCTATAATGTTTCTTGTTTTTTTCAGTATATACAAAGCTTATTTGATAAATATTATTCAATTACACAAGAAAACTAGTAAGCTAGCTGTCTGCCAGGCATATTTCTGCTTTTTTCTGGTTTATTTAATTTGCTTTATTCGATTATTTAGGGAAAATGGAGCCTGTAAATTTTCAGTAATAATTGAACTGCTGTGCTGTAAGAAAGAAAGAAAGAAAGAAAGAAAGAAAGAAAGAATAAACACACAGAGAAGTATCTAACCATTGAACTAATCTGAAGAAAAACTACCCATTCGTTTTACCTCAGCATTTGTACATTTAGAGAATTAAAATTTCAGATTAAGAATGAACTGTTTATATTCTATGTAAAAAGAAAAAAAGTACAATCTTACAGTGAAGACTGGCTTATAAAGTCAGGCATTTGTGGCTATATACTTTTGTAAAACATTTAAATCTTTCTTAAAGGCTTCTAGGTAATGTAGGCAGGTGTAATTTTTATTATTTTTTTATAAAGAGGCATTCACACCACCTACCTTTAACATGTAACTAAGACTCTTAAGATTTTAGCTGCTCATATTTTCAGCAGAGAGAGAAATATTACTAAATATTCAGAATCACTTTCTTGAGACCCCACTGATTCCTAATTTAGGTACTTATACACCTGAAGTTAGATGGTGTGAAACACTCTTCCTGAAAAATGCAATGTTACAGTTCTGAATACAGCCATCAAGACATGTGCAATGATGTCTTCTTGAACCTATAAATAGCTTGAAATAGTAGTTCCAAAAGAGGTATGAATCATTCTTATTTTAGTTTTATTGCCAAATGAACATAATATCATAGACTAAGATGGTAATCATTTTACTCTGAGTTGCAACATGCAAAAAAGTAGGGGTGACTTGGAAAGTACTGAATTCAATTTTTTTTTCCTGTTACATGTCTAAGCAAGATAAATTAAAAATGAAACTTCTGGTTCAAACTCTGCAAGAACACGAATCCCCAAACCTTCTGATGGCATTCTTACACTGATAATAAAGAGGTGAAAGTTGTTTAAAATATGCCTATAGAACAGTACTTCTAAACTTAACAATCCAGCTCAAGTGTTCAACCAAGTAATGATTTATCTACTTGACAAATAGAATAAATGTTTCTTTCCCCCATTTAAAAACAAAAAATCCCCAAGTAACTCCTAGGAAACACAGAATGAAGATAGTAAACAGAAATATGGTAACATATTCCCCTGGTACACCTGGATTTGAAAATGTTGTACATTTATTTGTGTTTGCCCAAAGAACAGACAAAATTAAATGGATATGGATGGGGAAAATAGAAGGAATAAAACGCAGGCAAGGTAGAAGGTAGGGGATAATGACAAACTTATTTCCCCTTGAATGTCACTTTTTAAGCATTCTTATTCTTTCCTTCTTTCAGAAGTACAAAGCTGGGAAAGGTAGCAGATCCAATATTGTCGTGGTTTAAACCCAGCCAGCAAAT
>NW_009208319.1:0-529 GCF_000690835.1 Fulmarus glacialis
CTGAGCAACCTGGTCTGATCCCAGAGCTGGCCTGGCACTGAGCAGGGGCTGGGGCAGAGACCCCCGAGGTCCTTTCCCAGCCCTTGGTCTCATGATCCTACAATCCAAGATACTTTTCCATTGCCCCATATATAAAATGATTCAAGAAGCTTTTGCTCATGAGGAGACCACTGCGCCCCTGGGACATCTACTTCTGCGAGGCAAACACTAAGGGCCTCTGAGCCACGGCTCCGGTTATACAGAGAACAGCACCAGTGTAAAAAGGCTAAAAGCAAAGGTGTGGTGCTACTCAATCTTGCTGTAAGAGAGTATAACGTGTGCCTTCATGTAACTCAGAAATCATAACTTTTTTACAAACCTCAGAAGGATTGTTCCTCAGTGTTTAATTAGTGAATCCTTGAGGTTGGGGAGGTCTTGGCACCGTTGTGTAGACAGGCAGTTGTGCAGCCCAGCTGGCACCCCCGCCCAGAGGCAGAGGTGGGATCAGTGCCATTGCAGCCCACTACGGCAGCAAGGAGCCGTGTCTCCT
>NW_009208319.1:577-1219 GCF_000690835.1 Fulmarus glacialis
CGTCTTCACGCTGCCCCGGCCCCCCCCAGCCGCCACCCACATCTCGGAAGCCATCTCTAACCCAGAAAAGGGGGGTCCCAGCTCCATCCTGCCTTGTTAGCGCCATGAAAAATACTCCCTCCCCTGAGGAGTTTTCATTTGCTGTGGGGAGCTGGGGACTGGGGAGGGCTACGGAATATTTTTGGAGATCAATATTCTTTTGCTACCTCTTGCTGCATACCACCAGCAAAGAGATGCTAACAGAGACTGAAGCTACACAGACTCTTAGCTTCTCACTTTATAGACCATTAACTTTAAAGATACTGTCCAGACTGCCTGCTCCAGTTGAAGAGTCTCTCTGATTATCTTTCCAGGTAAATTAATGTCTGACATATTTCTCTATTAGATTTTGAAGGGACTAATAAATGATTTTACTAGGTGATTTCTTCATTTAATACTGCAGTTTAAACCAACAGACAACAGCAGAAAACTGGTTTATTGAAACTTGCTCATTGCCATATAGCCAGTTTCATGGTGTCCGGTACCTGTTGTGCTGGTTTTGGCTGGGATAGAGTTAATTTTCTTCACAGTAGCTAGTATGGGGCTGTGTTTTGGAATTGTGCTGGAAACAGTGTTGATAACACAGGGATGTTTTCGTTCCTG
>NW_009208319.1:1241-2524 GCF_000690835.1 Fulmarus glacialis
AGTGCTTGCACAGAGTCAAGGCCTTTTCTGCTCCTCACCCCACCCCACCAGCGAGCAGGCTGGGGGGGCACAAGGAGCTGGGAGGGGACACAGCTGGGACAGCTGACCCCAACTGGCCAAAGGGACATCCCAGACCATGGGACGTCATGCTCAGCATGTAAAGCTGGGGGAAGAAGAAGGAAGGGGGATGTTCAGAGTGATGGCGTTTGTCTTCCCAAGTCACCGTTACGCGTGATGGAGCCCTGCTGTCCTGGAGATGGCTGAACACCTGCCTGCCGATGGGAAGGAGTGAATGAATTCCTTGTTTTGCTTTGCTTGCGTGCGCCGCTTTTGCTTTCCCTGTTAAACTGCCTTTATCTAAAGCCACGAGTTTTCTCACTTTTACCCTTCCGATTCTCTCCCCCATCCCACTGGGGGGAGTGAGCGAGCGGCTGGGTGGGGCTGAGTTGCCGGCTGGGGTTAAACCACAACACTGTAAATCCTCACTGAACAAGGCCGAGTGATGCTTCTCAGCTGGAGTCTGCAAAATTTATAAATACACCCCCCAGAAGGCAAACATAGCTTTTGCACACTGCTGCTTTTGTGCACAAGCAGCTGCAGCCTCCAAAGCAGCTCAGCAAGGCCTGAGAGCCCTCCGTCCTTCTCCGCACCTCCGGCAGCCCTGCTTTCTCAGGCACAGACCAGGCACAGCAGACCCTCCCCAGGCACTGCCAGACACCTGCAGACCTGGGGGGCTGGCCAGCCCCTTGGGGGGTGTGGGGAGCGGGCTGGCTGCTGCACAGCGAGAGCTGGTGGTGTGTGTGGCATCACCCTTCCTAAACTTACGCTCTGGACGAAGGGACCAGCAAGATGGTGGTATTGCAAGTCAAACCATAATTTCCCATTAGATGTTATTTAATAGTTCTTAAAATACTTCTCCTTAGTTCAAAAGTAGACAAGGTAGAGAGTAGACAAGGTAGGTATTTTATATGTCAGGAAAGACATTTCGTTTTTCCCAGTGGAGATGTTATTTGTACCTTCTAAACACCAAAGCTATTAACAATAAACAATTCAATGCAAATAGGAGGTATTTATAAGCAGAGAGGCGCTCATGGGAATGAAATTATGAACACAGAGAGTCTCTTATTTCTGCTCTCAAAATAGTTTCAATTTTATGCACATTAAAAATTCTTACTAAACCTATTTCTGACATTGTTACCATTCCTGGTACGGATCGAGCAGGAAGGACCGTCCAGGCTCTGCTGTGCAACACGGCCTCCCACCCATGAGCCGCGTCTGGCAGC
>NW_009208320.1:0-5416 GCF_000690835.1 Fulmarus glacialis
GGGGGGGAGTGAACAGGCAATGAAAAGCTAGGTTTTGTGTTTGTTTTTCTTTTTTTCCTTCAAGAAGTGGAGGTTTTGAAACCTGAGCTGGTTCAAAAGGTCTCATCCCTATAGTTTCACACCTACAGCCCCTGCACCCAGTGGTTAGCATCACAAGAGACTTAGAATTTCCCTACCTTAGCTCCCTTTGATTAGGTACACAAAGATAGAGAACACATTGTCTTATGTTCACCTAAACACAAAAATTTACAAGGCTAGTATCTGTTACAGCCAGCCTACTTCTTTCCCCAAATTTGAAGGCAACAAACTACAAAAAGAAATTCCTGTATACTTCTTTGGAACAAGACACTGAAATAAAGTACATATTTAGTGTCCTTTAAGGTACTACCAAGAAAAAAAATGGTCTGCCTGCTCTTTCTTACCTTAAGAGTGAAAACAACAAGTTACTAAATATAACCCACTATAAAGCCTGGAGATTCTCATTGGAAACAACCACTGAGAATAATCATCCACACCTAACTGCAAGTTGTATCAATCAGCTATTTAGTCAAGTGTCCTGCTTAGACATTAGATTGCAGACATGTCTAGGTAATGCCTTAGAGATTCACAGTCACAGTACTCTTTTTTTTTTAAAAAAAAACAAAAAAAAAAAGAGAGGAGCTTTATTTCTAGGTAGATAGTTGTATTACAAAGCAAGTTTAAAATTTCACCTTCCGAGTGAGTCTGAAATGTCTGTGTTAAGGCTGGAATGCTGTGTACAAAGAGCAGTAGTTTTGCCCCAGTAGGTAAATAAGGATGAAGTATATATACCATCAGGACTTGGCTGCCTAGGGTTATCATAACAGTGATAAAGCCAGGTCCTTGATTATCTCGCTGCTCAGTTGAGGGATTGTGCTGATCGTCAGTAGTTTGCTACTTGCATACTTGTTCTTGATAGCCTGCAGAGGTAGAGGAACAGTGTTACGAAAGATTTACACATACAGTATTTAAGTTCAGGCAGATAATTTTGGGTCAATTAGCCTGACTGCTTGGAAAACAAGCGAACAAAGAGACAAGGTTAGAAGTGAACTAGCTTGCAAAGTAAGAAGAGCAGAGTTTGTCCAAAATGTTTTGAAGTTAGTCCTAATGCACCATCCTCTCACAGGCTTGTCAGAATAGCACATGCTTTAAGAGAACATACAGAACATATACCTAAGGAGCCACAATATGCAGCAAGGGTATTTCTAAAACATTAAAAAGATTTAAATAGTTTTACTTACAGTGTATTTTGTTAACTTCTCATTTACTTTGACTACATTCTTGGCCATATGTTTCATAGTTATCACAAGACTGTCTTCTGTATACCCAGTGTAGTACTGCTGCTTTGCACCCTGCAGCATAACGGCGAGAAATTTGAGATTTATGAAGTGGGGATTGCTGGGGATCACTTCAATGCCCTAAGCTTCATGTGGTAGCCTTGAGTGCTACGAACTGTAGTACTGTCAGATTAGGTGACAGATCCAGAATAACTTCTGGTGTGCAGTAGAAGTCTGCACACATCAATGCCAAGAACCACATTTCTACACTGCACAGAGGATAAAAGAAGCAACCCTTGCAAGAGTAACCACTAGTTGAATTACAATTCACTATTCATGGTCCACAATTTCGTTACTCTACACGTACTGCGAGAATTATAAACATCTACCTTTATTTACAGTGTGGCCTTCTGTAACTCAATACTTGAAAGAGAAAAATCCTTTCATACCAGTGTTCACACAGAAAAAGATACTAAGTTTTTAGAATGATACTCCTTTTTCTAGCTGCAACTATGCATCAGGCTGTCCAACTGACATTTGATCACCAGCATTACTACCACCCTAAACACAATTTTCTAAAGTAATTGTCTTAATGGTTCAATTCAATCAACTGAAGGAAAAAACTCCTAACAACGAGTTTGATTAAAATACTTACCCATTTGTTATGTCCCAGAATCTTTTGGGACAAGCATAACGCAGCAGCTGCAATCTCTGAAGGACGATGGTGAACCATATCATAGTCTATCAGTGTCAGCTCCATTAGGTATTTTGCTAGCGTATGTTGCTTAGCATCAGCCTACCAGATTGAGAGCTTGTTAATCCACAAAGTTTCACTTCACCTTATCACAATAATTCAGGATTGCTTATTGTATTGATTAACTGACAAAACAAAAATAGTCAATAAAATCCTTATTAAGGTCTAGGGACCATACTCTCTAACAGGCACCCATCTCAAAATTGAGACCAGAGTCCAAACCAGCCTAGTCTAGCAGCCATTTGGAATTTAGGCACAACGTCAAGTGAGGGATTTTAACAGAAAACTGCAGCATCAGGCACTGCTGTGCCCAACTAGGGATACAAGTGCTCCCTCTGTAATACACTAAGGCAGGGGGGGAATAAAAAAAATATAAAATGACTTAAGGAGATCCTTATTAAAGCAGTCAGCTAACTTCAAGGGTTACCTAGTGGTCTCTTGAGGTAACTGAAGCCCACTACAAGTGCGGGCAGTTCACTCGAGTGTAACTACTGAGGTGGGAAAAAAGGGTCAGGTCAAAGACAAAACTTATCTTTTGGTTCTTAAATAATACAGTATTTGCATCCAAAAATTATGAAGAACTGCAACACTGCTCCCCTTTCACCAGGAAATACCCTGATCACCAGACAAAAGATTACTTTAAAAGCAAGGGTTCTGCTCTAGGTATGTTTAGTTTACTCTAACAGTAAAATTACTGCCACTAAGACTGAACACAGGCCCCAGTAAATACAAACATGAACCGGTACTGGCTGCCACAATGTTGTTGTCATGTTACTCTACATGGTGGAGTTTCATAGCTGAATATTTCTTGATCCAGCATACCAGATCACTTGATAAAAATGCTGGAAGCAATCCTGATAAGACTTCACAAACATAAGAAAGTTCTAGATAATGAGGACGAGTACCTACCTCACCAGCTTTTGATGCTCTTCTTAAGAAGTGAATTGGAAGAGGTCGTCCCAAATTGAAGTTTAACTCTTTAAGAATCATAATCTCCATTTCTCTGATTTCATCACTGGTGTAGGCATTGTCAGTAATGTAAACAAAGTCTGCTACATCAGGAGAGAACATCTCTTCGTATTTTGAAGCTAGAAGCAGTGCTGTTACACCCACCAGCTGAAGCCTCTTACGAGGTACTGGATGACTCTGCAATACAGGAATTTAAAAAGCAGACCCCAAATGTCAAACTCCAGGTAAACAGATTCTAATTTATCAGTTTAAAATACCAGTATGACAATGCTCATTCTTATAATGTAAATGAGATTTTCCACTTTGAGTCAGAAGTGTCCCTACAATGACATGCTCAAAGAGGACCGCAGCCTCAGAGTTAAGATGCTACATTATACAGAGCTCTTACACAAAGAGCAGATTTTGTAGGTTCTTAGTTTCACGAAGAAAGGATAAATCCTAAACGCCTTTAAAAGCACAGACATTGAACAAGTCTCCTATCAACATGAGTTGAAAAATGTCTGACTTACTTGTAAGAAGCGATCCATAACTGCAACACACATATACAGTGTTTCCTGCAAAAGTTGGAATCTTGAGTGGACCTGGACAAGCCAGTCAACTAAAATTGCGCGCATACGCCCGTTGATCGTCTTCCCGTCAAGGTAACGCGGGCGGACCGATTGCTGCAGCTGTTGGAGAAAGAGCTGTCTGAGCAACAAAATTAACACTATACTGCAGAAATGCAGACTCAGTGTTTCATACCTCAAGCTCCCTCAGATACAGATAGATATCTTTTACGTAGTCACTACACAGCTGGGGATTCCCCCAGTCCTCAGCGTCAATGTCTTCTACATTGTTGAGCAACACATCAGAGAAGGCTTGGCACAAATCCTCCTCTTGCATAGATACATCCATAGGGACAGGAGACAGAACCTAAGGAAGAGATCATAGTGCTTACATATCTACTGTTTAAGCTGCAGCGTTCCTTCATTTCCACATTTTTCCAGTTACTAATACAATTTCTTAAGATAAAAGAAATTGAAACTGAGCTTACATTCTAGCGTGGCAAGCTTTCACCAAGTTGCCGTACAGACAGAATTGTAAGACCTTCCAGTAATTGCCAGCTAAAGCAGAAACTTCATCCAGTACTTCAGCAGCTAGTTCTGCCACTTCAATGTTAGCCTTCAAGCACAACGTGCATTAAACCAAAACCTCAGTACAGAGGCTTTGCTTTTTCAGCAGGGAAGTGAGATACATCTACAGATAAGCTACTCTGAGGTTAGAGCTCTAAGCTGCAAATCAAATTAAGAATCAGAATAATATCATTACTTCCTACCTTTGGAATACCAGTTTCTTTGATTGCTTGATTCCCAGTAGCTGGAGGTTTAGGCAGTACAATTCCATTTGTCATCTTACTAAGTCCTTTTGTAGGCTTTATGGACACTTTGGAGCATTCTGTTTTCTGTAGTGAAAACAATTACTATTAGTACAGAGCTAGTAATCCATTTTTTCCCTATAGGTAGATTTCAAGTGTTCCTTTACCTTAGCTATATGTGTGCCTCTTGTTGCAACTTTATTTCCTATTTCCTCCAAAGCAGCCCTTTTACCAGTAAGGTGAGTTTTGGCTTTACTTTTAAGTTCAGTCGCAGCATTCTCCACCCCTCTAGTGACCTAAAACAATAAAATAGCAGCTTAAGAGTCAGAGACCAACTTTATTTAGTTTTCAGATGCCCAACTCCATTATAGACTTACCACCACTATACCAGCGTACCTCTGTGCATGCTATCCATTACTCAACCAGTGTTTATTTCCTACCCGTTCACACATGCTTAGAGGAAGAAATCTCCTCTGTATAGGTTTCAGACAGTACTGTACTCTCTGAAACTGTGTTGCAAGATTAGAGCAACGCACCCTATCTCGTTTTTCCTCACTGACATCGTTAGAGTGCTTACCTGCTACTTAGTTAGTTATTGTATTTACACACTTTGTAACTATAGCAGTATTCCCATGAAGATGAACAAAGCAATTTCTTTATTACGTACATACCACATAAATAAAGAAGTTATTTTATGCATACAAAAATAAACATTCTTTGTTACGCACAGCAAAGAAACCACCGGCTTTCAAGAGGTTCTCGTGGAGTTTCATTTAAACCATTAGACAGTGACCGTAGAAAAGAAGTTCTTGTGTTCCATTCCTGCACCTTCCCGTTAAGTAGCTTTAATTTTCTCCCTGCCTCCCGCACACCCTCCCACACTTTGAGGGGGAGGAGCAGCCGGCCAAGGCCAGGTGCAAGCTGAGGGCAGTGCCAGGTGAAGCGCACGTGCCCTCCAACCCCGGGGGCGAGGGCAGCGCGCACCCCCTCACCACCGCTCCCTCAAAAGCTCAGTCTCCTCCTCACCCGCCCACCCCCCGACCC
>NW_009208321.1:0-2445 GCF_000690835.1 Fulmarus glacialis
GTCCAAAGTCAATGCTCTCAACATCAGCAGTGTAAGAGAATAAAATGATATGCATGTGAAGTGTTACAAAATTAGGAGTGACAACTGTTCTACCAGTTTTTGGCCCGTGTCTTTTAGATTTTGCTGTAAATGGTGGTGTGCTAACGCCGTCTTCTAATGTGCTTGTATTGTAAACAGTAGATTACATCTAGGGGTTCTTTAAGCCGAGTGTGTTTTTGATGAGCACTGTTTATGAACCAGGCATTCATTAAGCAAGGAAGCCCGAGGTGGTGTTCTGGAATCTATGCCATTGTATTATCTCTCAGTCTGTGTGAATGTGAAATTGATGCTTCCATGGAACATGCCAGCACTGATGCCTTTCGTCCTAAACTGTGCAGGTTCCTGAGGGAGTGGCTCACAGAGTTGCCTGCCTTGCTTGACAGGTTGTGTGTGAGAAAACTCCGAAGTTCAGTGTGCAATTCCGCACAATTCCTCCTCCCTTTGACAAAAACTGGCAAATACTTTCCATGGAGTTGTAGTTGGAGTCTGTAGACTCATCAACCCTGACACGTTTGGCAGATTTGTGTTGTTTCACTCACTAGCTTTATGGGACTAACACACTGAAGATTCTATAAAGCTGGAAACATTTTCTGTTTTGCGTTTTCAGCAGGCATTGACTGGGGCTTTGCCTGGAAACTGTATTTACTCCCAGCTTTTCTTGATGTTGATAGTATGTTAAATATTTTTCAAAAGTACCTGATGTGATTGAATTAGGCGTGAAGTATTTCAGGTGCTATTGCAACAGACATTTCACTTCCCCTGTTTTTGTCTTGCTTGGGCTTAGATTACTGTATTTTTCTGAGTTCGTTATAGTCTGACCTGCAATAGCATTCAGTTTCTGAATTTTCACAGTCATCAAAAATTAACTAAAAAGTAAGTCATTTACCCATCTGTACAAATGACAAAGTTGCCAGCTGGGCTGACCAAGCTTCTGTGGACCAAGATGCCACTAAAGAAGGAGTCCTCATGTTCTTGGGCTTGATGTCCTGGACAGATTGGGTGTCTCTAGACACATGAAGGCACTTTGGTTTTTGTTCAGTCTCATACATGGGCTGAACCTCTCTGCCTACACTCACTTTCTTGATAGGACTTAAAAAGGTTGGTAAAAAAAGAAGTTTCTAGCGGCTGTCACAAGGCTTCATAACTTAAGTAGCGTGTGGATATGTTTTGTCAGTAGAACAGATATTTTGTCCCCAGTAGCTATGACCCTGCAATCAGGTGTGTATGAGCAGAACTGCTGACCGTTGTAGGGTCATGCAGAATTCAATGTTGGTCGCGGAGGTGTACACTCTGTCAGTTGTACTGCCTGTTGGGGCCTGTATGGTGAGCTCATGCATGTGGTCAGCGATAGTCTGTTAGAGGGGACGTTGTGATGTGTTTTCAGGAATATTTCAGCCGCCTATTTGTGTTTTGGATTTTGCACCTACTTTTTAACTTCTAAGTCATGAGTTTTCAGTTAAGACACTTGCCAGGATCGTTATTGTAACCCTGCCATTTACAGGGGGCAAACAGAGCACCCAAGCTGTTAATTTCAAAAGAGTAGGTTTTAAGAAAAGGCATTGGTATCAGAGAGTCTTGACTGCATGTAAAAAGGGTGATTAATTTTCTTTGCAGAAACATTATCAGAAGGCCTGGGATGAGGCCAAGGCAAAAAGCTATGACCTAAGAGCTGATGCCATTCCCATCAAACACGCCAAGGCTTCCAGAGACATTGCTAGTGAGGTACAGTCTTGCCTTAATGTGGTTGCTGTGTCTGTCTCTTCCTGTGTCCAGCTCAGCAGAAACGAGTGAAGTTCAGTTCACCTAGAAGCGATGTACTGTTTTGTGCCCCTATGTTATTTTAAAGCCTGTTGTGAGCACGTCTTTCTTTCTACAGCTTGAAGCTGCCTGTTGGTACGTACTCTGTGAACAAGATGACATGTGATGTGTTTGTGAGATTGCTCAGAGTGCTGGGTAACAAAGTGTGAATTTTCAGACACCAAGCAACAATTTAAAGCTGTTTAGGGCAGGGGGTGCAGTTGTGGTTGCTGCTGAATTCTTGCAGTTCTGTAATCACCACTGTCAAACATTTTCTCTGTAAAGATGTGAAATGTTGCTGGCACTCAAGTGGTCTTATAGAGTGCACAGATGTCTGCTTCAGTACCATTTTTCATTGTTTACAAGTGTTAAGAAAAGCCAGAGATATTTTTAAAAAATCGTGGGTGACTTGGGAAATGCCTTTTTTGGGCGCTTGAGAGCCTGCCTTTTGTGTGGACCAGAGCTTTGTTTGTGCTGAGGCAGAACTTCTGGGAAATGCGTCTAAGGGTTGACAACGTGGGAAGCTGAAAGCCTTTTGTTCTTTAGTCACGTTCAGGTGAGCATTGTGTAGCTGCTTACGTTATTTCTGCATTTCTAGTACAAGTACAA
>NW_009208322.1:0-20106 GCF_000690835.1 Fulmarus glacialis
TTATTAAATATTATTACAAAAGTTGCACTCTACAGTTAAAGAAAATGTTTGCTATACATTGCCTTGTTTGGAAAGTATATATTTCAGTGCTGATTTTACTAAGTTAAAAATAAAAGGTTTATTACTAGTTGAATCAGAGTAAAATTACCCTTTATGGTAGCAGATGTTTGTAAAAGACCGCAGACTGTTGTTATAAAACTTTACTACTTACTCAGTTGACTGCAATAAATGATCACAGATTCCAGCGATCTGTAGTGATAGATATGTTACATATCTTTTTATGACACTTATTTTGGTATTGTTATTTAAAAAGGACAACACCACCTTGTTCTGGAGTATCAGGAAAATAGCAAAAATGTGTATTCATTTACAAGAGAAGAGGATTTGGAAGTTCTGTGCTTTTTGTAATTGTTTATCAGTCACTAATAGCATCAAGCATATCAAAGCATAAGGAAATGATTTGAATTATGTTTCTGTGTGCTAATGGTCATCAAAACCATAAAAATTTGTGGTTGCTTTCGTGCTTTTATAACATGCAACATGAAAATACCTTTGCTTAGCGGGTGGTTGGTGTCTCATGTTGGACCAGCCGAGATGTGCAGTCTGCATTTTAATGTCGGTATGCCCGTGCCCCCTCTTACACCTTGGTCACTGGTGGTAGGGTCATGTGTAATCTTCCCAAGGACTTTTGTTACAGAAAGGGTGGCACAGTAGAAATCAAATCATAATTATAAAATTAGGTTTTGGCAAATCCTGAGAAAAGAGCTCTGTTTAAAACAAGTGCTGTGAAGAACGGAACTAATGAGGTCCTGTTTCCTATGAATGTCTTACACCTCCTGTAGATCCAGTGTCTTTCTCCATGTTCCCTTGTTGATTGACGTTATCTCCACTAGACAGGAGCCAGGGCATCTTTCTGTCCATCTTCTCCCCCATGGGGGCATTATTTGGATCTCTTTCCCAGCCACTGATTTTCACAGAGCTTGCAAGAACTTAATTACCTTGGAAACTCTGCTCTCCTTGACACCTTTTCAGAATAGGTTGAAGTTACTCACTAGCTTCTAAAGTCATGGGGCAGCGCAGATATTGGCCTCCCATCCCTTGGAAACCAAGCTGATGAATAACTTTGACCATATGTATTTTGTTTGGAAATATTCAGCATCTCTCTGCATTTTTCTACTGTGAGAACAGATTTCCTCCCCCCCCCCCCCCCCCAAGAACATCAAAAGTGCCAATTCAAGCTTACAGCAGTAAGACTTTGACATGCATTTTCCAGACACTAAGTCTCCCAGTCAGCTATAGTCTTGGGTCTGTAGAAAATCACATATTTTAATGTTGCCATTTTTAGAATGAGAGTGTTCAAAAAAGCTCTTTAAGGTCCTTATTTAACAAATTGGTTTATAATAAAGCTGACATACATGGCCATCAAAACACAATTGTAATTTCTGAATGTTAGTCTCTGACAAAATTAGGTGAGCTATGAAGTGAACTGGTGGTCAGGTTAGTTGTAGAAGCCAGATAGTGAACTATTATTTACACTGGGACTCTCTCCTAATTCGCTGCTTTAAAATTAAGTGACTTATCTAACCATCTGTGCTTGCTTCATAATTAGTTGCAATGGAGGGAGATGCCTCTAAAACGTAGTCTGTCTTAGTACATGGAGATGAATTCTTCATTCCAGATGGTGAATGGGAGGAAGTTTTAAGTGTGTCCTCTCCATTAACTTTAAAGGCTGCCTAAATAGCTGTCTTAAGTGAGATACCATTAGACAGATGAAGTTGAATGTGTCAGCTTTGTGGTGGTGACAGCAGAGAAGCCAGGGTGTCAGTGAATATGAGGTGTGAACTGCTCACTTCCTTCTCAGAGGGAGGGTTGCAATGAGGCAACAGGACCCGCAGTGCTTTTGCTGCCTGTCCCCTTCCCAAACGCTGCTGCAGGGAAGGGGACGTTCAGGGCCAACTCTTAGGCACCTTGTAAACGGGAGTTTGCTTCACTTAAAATGAGAGGAAGGAGGCTGAAGCTAAGACTTTGTAAATTCCTTCTGCCTATCAAGTGGATGCCCAAACAAATGCCTAAAGAATGATATACTCAGGAGGGTAACACTGGATATATTTATACCTGGATGACAGCAAGTATCTCAAAGCGAGGAATTTGAGGGGGGATTTTGCCTAATAAGGAAAGGGTGAAGTGCGTCAAACTAAGAAGTAAGCTCTCTTCATCCGATGTGCTGCTGAAAGAGAGAGAGCCAATATCAAGATAACACTGTCTGACTAGAAAAAAAATACTTTGCTCAGCAAACCCTTAGTCTGTGTGATTTCCTCGTGAGAGGTTAACGAACAAAGGATGGCGTGTTTCCAGTTCTCATTTGAAAGCTGGGGAAAATTTCAGCGTCTCCTAGAAGATAGGCAAGCAAATGTTGCTTAGCTCAGGGAACATCCTGCTTTTAGCCTATTTTTTTCCCCCCAGAGCTTTCACTTGCAAGTTCTACAGTATGTATGTGTGATCTTTAGACAGATTTTTTTCCCAGATGTTTTTCTTGAGATAAGACTGCAGTATAATGACAGGTAACTCTTTGGTCTGGCAGGCATATTGCTTCATCCTCCCTGTATATGGTGATGTCATTTTTTCTGCCTGGTAATGACAGCTACAGCTATTTTATTGTTAAATTGCATGTTGTTTAATCCTGCTTTTAATTTTTGCTGTCCTTGAAGCCATTTTTTGATAGGTACCCTTAGTTCCTTTAGAGTAGTAACAGGATACTTCACAAAAATTAATCACAAATTGCAGATGTTTCTCCCTCTCCCTCTTTTCTCTGAAGGAAATCTTTTGATAATTTGTATTTTGTATGTGAAGATCTTGTTGACAGTCAAATAAAAAAGATAATCCCCATGGACTGGAACTCCTCCATCCCTGAGTTGCATCTGACTTTCACATTCAGGTTCATTATTCTAGTAAAATGTCACTCTTGTGGGAAGTCAAGGATGCAAAGAGGGAGAAAGAGATGCCTCTAACAAGTAGCACCAGTCTCCCTGAAAGTTTTACACATAAACCCAAACTCATTTTAAGGCCTCCTTTAATTGGGCATTGTTGAAGGTGGCTTAGCCGTTATAGTTATGTTATTAAACATTTTTCAGAGCACATGGCTGTGGTCCAGTCTGCCCGGTACGGACATGCAGGTATGTCGGGGCAGTCCCGAAACAAGTCACTTAGGCGATTTTTACAGGTCGATGGCTTAGTTTGCACAGAGAAACCCAGTGCGAAGGTAGTACAGATCTGACTGGCAGCTACATTGTTGGCTCACCTGTGAATGATTGTGGGTAGAAACATCTCTTAAATGGCACAGAGCTTTGGGTAAATAGGCTTCCCAGAACATAGTGACATCATCGGTGATGCGCATGCCTGCTGTGCATGATGTCAGCTCAGATGCTGGACCTGACCTTTCCATTTGAGCACCGATGCAGTTGCTTGGAATAGCACGAGGTTGATCTTTGAGCCAGGCAGTTACCTTCTGATCCTATACGTCGCCTCCATGTTGAAGTTAAGCTGGGATTTATTCCTCCTTAAGAACGGAGATCTCAAAGAGGTGTCTGTACCCGCCGCTGTTTCGGGAGATGTGCTGTGTCCTCTCATCCCCTCGCTCGGGAAGACCTCTGATGGGAGAGCACCTGGCAGGGAGAGGCTGAATCGCACACTGAACAGGTGCAGGAGGGCAGGCAAATGCGCATTTGGGCAGCTGATGGCCAGATGGTCCTTCCTGTAAAACATTTGTAGTAAAGTGTGGATAATACTGGCCGTATCACAGAGGCCTGCTGTGCTCCACAAACCCTGCGCGAGGAGAAAAAATGGAATACCCTAAGCAGGTATTGTGGTGCTTTGCAGGAAGCCAGAAAGCACAACAGTACAGGGATGCAAGGGAAGAAAAAGTATTTCATTTCCCCATATTATTGACAATAAGGGGATAGAATGAGAGCATTGCGGTAGCGTGCTGTGTCACTATACCTATCTGAGGTAACCCTCTGTGTGTGTATTACTAATCAGTTGTTATGTATTGTATATATTGCAATACTTGTGTCTTAAAATGCCTCATTTTGTCTGTTTTCTGTCCCACAGCCTCATGTACTTAGGGGGCTGAAGAGGAAAAAGAATTTTTTGATTGTTGCCACCAGTGGCAGCTTAATTGTGCCGGGGCAGACAGGCACCCGCGCGGGGAGAGGTGGATGCCTGGGAAGGGGTCACAACCATTCAAAGGAGTGTTGTGGGAGCACCTCTGCTGCCTGCCCTGTGTGCACAGTGCAGGGGTCCACGTGTGCTTGCAGCAGTGAATGGGCTAACCTTTGCCAGCAGACGCTGGCTGCAGGCATGGAGGGAGGGGAGGCAGGAGTAGGCTTCTCCACCTGAACTGGCACCAGGCCTGGGCTAAACTCCTGCAGGGGCTGGACCCTGAATCCCAGCAAACAGGTCTCTGTTTCTGGAGTCCTTCCTTCCATTCCTGAATGGCAAGGCCACTGTAACATCTAACTGACCTTTTCTCCTAGCCTTTTTCTTGTTGCAGCAAGTCCTGCAGTCCTGGTCTGTCAGGGGCTCCAGCAGTTCAGAAAAACCCCAGCTGACCAAGAAAGTCCCTCAGCATGTCCATCAGCAGGTCCTCCTCAGGCACCTCCTTTAGCCTGAAATGTTCTGAGCCCTTGAACTGGCAGCATGTGGAGGTGAGCGCTTGTCCCTCACTATGAAGAATGGTCCTGACTTACAGTGCTGCACACCTTTCAAGTCTGGTCATCAGAAGAAAATGGAAAACTTACACTTTTATTTTATACCATAACAAAAGTTTCAATTCTTATCTCTTTTTTGTGCTCTTCCATCTCTGCTTTGACACGATCCCAGGATCTTCCCAGTCACAGCAGTGCATGTGTTTCTTCTTTCAGTTCATGGGAACAAAAAAGTGTTATGTCCTTTCAGATTGTGTTGAAACAGGGCACTGATGGCAGAGCAGCATTAATGATGGTGCTGGCATTATCTTAGACCACAGTGGCACTGGAAAACATGACAGTGGTTTGTTATCCCTGAGCAGAGGAAAGAACAATTGCTCCTGGTCTTTGGGAGAAAATTAATGCATGAAGCTTGCTTCATCATCTGCTGATTGCTGGGAGAGAAATGGTAAAGTATGGAACGAGATGATGAGTAGGGATGGGGAAGTTTGGCAAGAAACCCCTCTAACATTTTGGGCTGCCTGGTCTGTAGGAAATTCTCATACAACCTAATTTGGGAATAGAAGCCCAAATTTCACTTTGTAGTCCACAGAACCCTTTCCATCTGCTGTACTTCAACAGCCAGACACGTATTCATAAAACTTCAGAAGCGCTGTGGATGTCGTACTGTTCCTGGACACATAACAAACTTTTCCTAAGCCTGTGTTGTTGGCCTGTTGTTTTTTTTTTAAAGTTCGGCTGTCTCCAAGGAAGTTGCCTTATCAGAGCCAGTTTTAGCATGAATACTTTGCTTTGCTAGAGTCAAGGACAAGAGGCCTGGATTTACCGTGGAATCTGGGAAGGGTTCAGTGTACTGGAAACTGGCCACTGATGCCTTGGTAATTTGTTGATGTTGATTGGCACGCAAGGGTTTTTACTTAGTACATGAGCAGCGGAACACACTACAGTGCATCACTGGTAGCACACATCAAGAACAAATTCTGTGGGAAGCCAGTCAGCTTAGTTTCCTGTGAACAGTAAGAAATGTACAGTACGACCTAGCATATCGCTAAATGTCACAGCCCCCTCTCACACATCCTCTATGCTGCATCCAGTCCCGAATTCATCATCCTTTCCTATCACCTCACTCCCAATACTTTCAGCTCTCTTCCCTCGTTCCTTGGCTACGGGCTGGGCAAACCCAAGCAGCTGCAAAATGTATGAGTCACTGTGCTTTCCCACTATCCCATATAGATGCAGGATAACCTACAGTCTGGCTTAGCAGCATCCCAACATTGTCCTCTCTGGGGGCAGATAGGCTCTGTAGGCTGCTAAGCCCAGGTTATCCTCTGAACTACCCGAGTGCTCTCAGCCGCTGTATAGGTGGCAGTCTGGACTCCTAGCATTCCCTGCCGAGTATTAGACATGCGGTTCTCCTCTCCGGTCTTCTTTGGCAAGACAAAATGTGTATGTTGTTCCCCTCCATGGAAGGAAATTATTTCAATAACAGCCTTCCACGCAGAGCCTGAAGCTGAAAATTGTAACCGTTTCTAGAACATGAATATCTACATACATTTGCATATCCTTATTCACACACATATATATATACCTAATACAGAAATGTTTGCAGATTTCATCCCTGTGTGGGAGGTTGGCACTTCATGAAACCATTTCACAATGCATCAAAACTTGATAGCTAACAATTATAATAAAATATTTTATGCAGTAAAACTACAGCTAATAGTGTTTCTTCTGGAGTTTGGTTAGTAAATATTTTATATCATTTTGAAACCTGAAAATGTTACAGGCAGATCAAGACTGGCGTAAAAAGCAAATATTAATGTCTCATCTCCACTACTGAGAAGCTGTTTAGCAAATGCACATTTTTTGTGGTCATGAAAGAGGAATCCTGATGTGACACACCAAACTGTAAAAGAACTGATAGTATCTGCTGGAAATATTCCCCAAATCCAGCTAGGCCAGTATCCTTCATCTGACAGAGGTATCACCCAGTGCTTTGGTAGAAGTCCCCTTGTAGCAGGCATTGTGGAACAACGGTGGGACAATTTTCTGTTTCAGTCTTCCATTATCTCTTACCATGGTCTTACAGTTTAGCTTTTAAGCATATGTAGTTTTTCAGTACAGTTCTCTTTCAGGCGCCGTGTTTCTCAACCAGCCCTATGTCTCGTACACTAAATAAATTGGCAAGAGACAGAACTAATAGGCAAAGGTTTAAATTAGCTTTGGAAACAGTTTAAGGAGCATTTGATCAGCTGCTCCTTTGAATTTTTTTCTTACAGTTGATTTTTTAATGCTCTGATTAGTCAAGAGGACTTGTAGTTTTCCTAAGTGAAAAAAGATAGTCAATAATTAAAGAAAGTAATATAGAGAATAAATTTAAGATACTAGAGACCTGATCAACTGTAACATTTCTACTGACTTTAATGTGTGTGAGACTGAATCCAATGTGAGTAAAATTTTTTTTTTCCTCATTCCAAATACTCAACTGAAGCCATAAGAAGGCATGTTGGGAATTTCTCATTTGTAGTAACAATGTCATTATGCTTTTACAGTAATGGGAGAAGAAAATTTGAAATGCTGTCCAATACAGTTGTATTTCTCAGTGGAGAAATCAGTCCTGTGCTTAGTTCTGTTTTCAAAATTTACACTCAGAGGTGAATCCTTGCTTTTACCTATTCATACAGCGTTCAATCCTATTCATATGTTATTTTTATGACTTTTATTTCCACCTGAAATTCTAATATGAAAAGCATCTAATTTGCATGATCTGTATCCCGCCCTCTAATTGCATGTGTCAAAACAAGAGGTTGGAGGACTACATCATTCTTGGTTTCTCCCCAGGTATGCACAGTTTGCTGTATCCCTGACATTAAAAAACAATTCCTGGCCAAATATAGCCCGTATTTCTTACTCTTCTTATCCAGCTGAGGCTCGTGCAGTTTCTGTACCTCGTAGTGTTTGCTCTTCTACTCGTAGGCTGTATTGCTGTTCTGCGACAGTCACAGAACTGGCACAAAATGTTTCCTTTGCATCATCAGTAAACAATGGGAAGAATTTGGAGAATACATAGAGCCTAGTGCTCGGTAATCAATGTTCTCTCAGTTTATGGTCAACAGTGTTCAGAAGGCTGTGTCATATGAACTAAACCATGTCAGTCATGGCTGAAGTGTGTTTAAGAACAAGAAAAACAAGGAAGAGTGCAAGAACAATGAAGATTGTGTGTGTGAATGAATTTATAGTTGGCTGATGGTGGGGAATGCCAGTTGCTGCATCGAGTAAGGAATTAGGTCTGCAGAGAACAATAGTAATTAAAAATTTCTTTGGAAATATACTTGTACACATACTTCTTGAGTAAGAATCAACTCAAATACAATATACTCACATAGTTTACCTCTCTAAAGAAGTGTACAAGTATTAATACTCTTGGATGCCAATCTGAGATATTTTTAAAGGCAAAGAAACATGGATACTGCGTGCAGCCTGAGAAAGCATCAGAGCAAAGACTAAGCGCTGAGGCCCCGTTCTGCTCTCCAGGCTGCTGACACTGTTGCTGTGGGTTCACTGTTACATTAACAGTGCCTGTCCTCTCCCTCAAAGAAGAAGTCGGTATGAGTAGAATTTTGGAGAAAGTATTGATCTAAACCCTTACAGTAAGAGGAAAGGATTATTTTCATTGCACATACAAGACAATGCAAGCTGAAATACATGAAGAGAATCAATGATGAACACAAGCATCCTGGCCAGGACAGCTAACATCAACAACAGTTTGCACAACTGGAGACATCTGAACAAAATCTGAGAGAGCGCTGCTCAGCCAGGTGAAGGTCAACCTGTTTGTGAAGGAAAGAGTCTGTTTCTCAGGCTCCCTAGCAATCAACATCTGCAGGCTATTTCATGCAGCACAGAGGCA
This sequence comes from Fulmarus glacialis, assembly GCF_000690835.1. NCBI lineage: Eukaryota > Metazoa > Chordata > Aves > Procellariiformes > Procellariidae > Fulmarus > Fulmarus glacialis. The sequence continues at coordinate 8,614 of NW_009208322.1, forward strand.
CATGTCAGAAAAAGCTACATAACTGGGCTCCGCTAAAGGCCACACAAGAGGAGAGAGAAATGGGAGAAGACTGATAAGCTGCATCTATCAGTTAGACTGAGGTGAAAACAAACACACACGGTCCTCAGGCAAGTGACTTCTTAGAAACATCAGCTAAACCCCTGATTTTAACACACTAAATCACGTGTCACATCCAGACTGTCTACTTTGTCAGTTCTTACGCGTCTTCCTCAGAACAAGTATCTCTGCATGTGACTGGAATAAAACTTCTTGGAAGGAGCAATCTCATCAGTGCTTGTGCAACACCTTAGGCTTTTTTAACCACTTTAAACCGGTTCTTTTATGTAACACTCAATATTTTTTCTCATTTTTTTCCCTTCTTGGAGATTTCTTTTTTTTTGTCAGGATTTCATTAACATTAAAATCCGGTTAGTTGAAGGAGGAGAAATCCCATTTCTTCTTCATTTCAATTTACTATCAAGTTCTTCGCTTTTCTAATAACAGCCAATATTTTTTCATAGTGTTTATGCTAAAAATACAATTTAAACAAATTGCATCTATGGAACTTGTTTATCTTCGAAAATTTAAAGGAAAAGAGTAGGACTCCTCACAGCAATCGTTCACTAATAACAAAGCTTCAAATTCTACCAACCATGTAGATTTCATCTGATATATTTTTAAATGTTTTCCTTCATCCACATTTGTATTAATAGAAGTAAAAATACTTCAAAAAAATTTCTCTATTTTTAGTTTACTAAAAAGGGGCTTTTCCATAGCAGAAAATATGATCTTTTGGTTCTGACCACAGATGAAAGATGCTAGCTTTAGGACTGAAACAGAAGGCTGTACCTCCACATATATAAGCCCCATAGCTAAAGCAAGGCATGTAGAGCATCCAGTGCATGCATTTTCAAACCCAACTGGTACCCACCAACTGGGCACCTCTCAGCCGGAGACCAGCTCTGCAGGCTCTGCAGTCTTCACCCTGGTTTTCTGAGGGGCAAGAACTTCTCAAACTTCAAGAAATATTGGTGGCTGCAAACTGGCTTTAGCTGTAGCTCAGGGTCCTGCAGCCTCCTCCCAGATATTTACCTCAAAGCATTGGGGACTCATGAAACTTCTTGCCGTAGATCTCCTGCCTGAGCTGGCCAAACTGTCCACACATCATCAGGCATTAATCATCTATTTCTCATACTGATGGCTTTTGTAGTATTTCTCACAGACAAAGTAATCTGGAAATATGCATCAGGCTGTTTTCTAATGCCCCCAAACTGGTTTGTGAATTAGGTACATTAAGAGTACTAGTCTTCAACTTAAGAGATATGGAATCTAAGACACGTGGGGTATTTTAGTCTCAGCCAGAAATGGGATCAGAAGTGGGAAAACCTGCTTACCTTCCAGTTCTGCTCCCCTGATGCATATTCTTGGGAGCTGCAATTCCAGGATGAGTCATGCCAGAAACTCTCCTGTACCTGAGACAGCTTGATGCCGTAAAGGGTCAACAAAGTGAGACAGCTGCTCTCAAGTGCAGGAAGCAAGTGTTTCCTTGAACCTCAAAATCCATGCCATCTTCTGAAAGTAAATACAAAGCAGAAAGAAAAAATGAGCACAAGGCAAACACCTTCACCTTAACCCAAGCCCCAGGGATGCAGGACTTGGTAATAAAATGTTCTTTAGCAGCACTTCACCTCTATAAATCTGAAATCACTTTAAAAGGAGGCCAGTACATTATCTTCATCCTATAGATGGGGAAGCTAAGCCCTTGGACGTGGAATGAGTTGGCCAAAACCAGACCTGGGTCTGCCTGTATTGGATTAGACCCATTTAATCCAGACAAAAAAAGCTGTCTGTGACTTCAACCACCAGACACATCACAGGAAAGTCCAAGAAAACCCACATTACATGTGTTGACAAATCTGCCTGTTTACAATATTGTGCGCTGCAGAAGTGAGGTTCATGCAATCGGTAAGTTAAATCTTCAGTCCAAAAAAAAAGCCATAGGAAATTATTTTTTCTTTCCTTTTATGTGATACAAGTAGGTTATGGAAATGTGTGCTACAAAAAAGATGCAAAAGCTCAGAATTGTAGTTTTAAATTACACCATCAATGTCATGCAAACCACCCTGAAATTAGAGCGCCACTTAAAGAGCTTAGTTAATCTGTCATGTCTCCGAAAGCTGCAACTCGAAGGACATGAAACATTGTCTTTAACTATTGAAATGCAAAGAAAGAAAGTCACAGAGAATATAAGGAATTTGTATAATACTGACATGGATAAATTTCAATACTGGTGTAACACCCAGGGAAATTTGCTCCTTGGTTATCTATCTGAGGCGCAGATAGTGAGTGAGATTCAGCTGAAACCAGAAGCAGCTGTGAATTGCTTGCAAGGCTTGTTTTGACTTACAGGGGACTTCAGAATCATCAGGGAGACAGAAAAACCCACTGCTGATCTTGAGAGATTTCACAGAAAACAGCCCCAAACTAGAAATCAAACTAAATATTTATTAACACCCAAGTCTAATCAAACTAAAAAACACCCTCTCGCATGGAAATAGCAGAGGAAGACACCTGTCCAATAACACCTTTCCGTCAGATGCAATTTTAATCCATTTTTATTTTGCATTTTTCTATTGCTTAGAAGTCATACTATCATCATAAGTCTCCCCTGAGTGAGTTGAAGGGGTTCAAAAACTCTGATTAGGGTTTCTACTGAATGGTGTGTCAAAAGGATGACACTTTACATAGCTGCATGATTATCTTAAAATTAGAACTTTAAGAACTGTTGTAGTTAGGTAAGATCTAAGATTTGTTGGAACTATAAATTTAAATTAATTGACATCACTTAAAAGTACACGACCATTTTATTTTAATCTTAATTATTGTTAATGCACTTATTAAGAGCCTTCTGCTAAGGCTGACCACTTGTACTTCATAATAAAGAGAATACCAAAAGTCTTACCTGGCATTAAAGAGCTACCATGGACATGAATGCTCTACGTGTGGATATTAAAGACAATTCCTATCAGGCTATATGATAGTAAGAATACATAGAGATAATGGCTGACCTTGGGTGTGTCATTTAAACTGAAGATTCAGAGACGATCTCACATCATCAGAGTTGTAAGAACAACGTTGCTCATTACAAATTATCCTTTAGAGAGCAAGTAATTATGTCCTGCCTAGCACTAGACTATTATTAAATGTGCTGTATTAACACAACAACATTTAAATAGCGCTCCGAGTCTAAATTATCCTGACACACAAAGACACAAAGTATTCAAGTGTTACCTTACTTCAACAATCTGCATGTTCCAGGTCATTCCTGCAACTGGTCTAATTAAGAAAGGCCCCTTCTGCACAGCATCCAAGAACATGAGCAGGGTCTAGCAATGTACTAAAGCTGTTAGCATGAGGCAGCACTTGTTACAACATGACTTAAAGTTTTTCTTGCCTTTCCTGCAATAGGAAAGGTACATACCCCTCCAAACGATAGGCTCTGACCTGCACTTTCTGAGAAACAGAAACAGTTCTACTGCTCCATGCACTTACTCCTGTCTTCACAGTAACAGGTACTGAAATTTGAAAAAAAAAGCAGTGCTTGTTAAATAACGATCCTCCTTAGTAGACTCAACATCACATATAACATATACTTACACATCCTTTTCTTTTTCTAGCCTAGAATCTCTCTGCTTTCTTCTTTATTCGCTATTTTGTATTACTCAGTAACATGCTTCATACTTTTCAGAAGACAAATACCTCCCCCAAAGACTTGCAGTGCACACTGGGACTCTGCATAGGAGTAAAGCCTGAAAACAGACCATCTTTCTGCACTTCAAAGGCCCTAGAATAATCTGGCAGACAAGTGACATTAAAGAACACAAAATGAAGATTCAGAAGCAAGAAATGATTTACGGAAAGTAGATCTTGATCTTGCAGTCAAACAAATGGACATTGTGTAGATAATTTTTAGAAATGAGACATAGGACTTGTCTTAGAGTCTCTAACAGTTCTTTTTATTACTAAACTAGCTTTAAGTTTGTCCTGTGATTTTTATATGATCAATCTTTTCCTTTTTCTCTCTGTAACTTCTGCACCCGTTACCTAGCTGGACTTTTTGTTCTATGACCTTCTCCTTTCACTTTCTAAATAAAAAGATCATTTCATATTCAGTAAATTAAATACATGGCTTTCAACGTATGTCTCAGAACAGTACACTCTTCTTCAAGAAAAAGAAATATGGTTTCCAGATAAAACATCAGAATGAAATAAAAACAGAAACAATGTGCCTTTGGGGAGTAAGAAAACACTCCAGGGCTGATTGTATTTGCCAGAACGTTGAACATGGACTCATCAGATTGATTAAGTCTGTCATAACAGCAGATCATTAAGCCATAAAAGAGAAAATTCAATATACTTTCTAGAGATAGAAGTCTATTTTTAAACAATCAAAATAATATTGCTTTTAGAAAATCCCTGTTGCTTTACTGTACTAGTATTTTGAGCAGGACTTTGATGTCAAAGATGCTGTAGTAATAAAAGCACAGGCATTGCAATGTTAATTTTTCTTTTTTACTACATGACACATCTATCTGGGCCCGAGTCAGTAAAGACAAACATGCCAGGTAAGGAGTAACCAGTGCCATACAGCACAACAGGGAAAGGAAACAGCTGACGGGCAAAGGACCAACAGAGATTCTGTACGGAGAGAAAAACTCTTGTTGAAAACCAATGCAGTTACAAGGGGGTTTCCACAAAAACTTCCCTATTCCGTGAAAACCTGATATGATCTGGAGGGAATTCCAGAGTCAGCCGAAAGCAAGGCAGTAAAAAGTTGAAGCAAGCTAGCGAGCTGGAGGGAATCCCAGACAGTCTGATGCCTGTGCAGAGATATACCGTTCTCTTGCACACACTGCGTAGGGCCATGCAGCTCTTCAAGAGCTGCAAATTCTTGGAGTCAGAGTTCATATTCTCCTCACATCACACTTCCTGTACAGTATAACTGCGAGTTTTCCACACAAAAGAAGGAAAACATCACAGCAACCATCTCTGACTTCATGCTTCGAGAGGCAGCCACCCAGAAGATTTTTTTAGCTGCCAGATGTAGTCACTGCCCTGTGAACACATCCAAGTATGTTTCTCCTCAAGTGATCGATCGCAGCAGGGCTGAAGGAAGAGATTTTTTTTTCTTTTTTACAGCAAATCACTTTTCTCATTTCTTGAGTATTGAGTGGCTGAGGAGAAACATGTTTTCCTGCAGATATGAGCTCAGCTTATAAGCTATGGACATTCTTTTATTGATAAAAGACTCACTGGTCACTAAAAATATCCAGCTTTTGAAGTAGAAATTATGCTTCTTCAGCATCTCTGGACTTCAGAGAAACTCAGAAGCCAGCATGATTTGCTATGACCTCACCCCCCCAGTCTCCCCCAGTATGAAATTATCTTGAAGGAGAAAAAGTAAAATGAAAGTATTTAAAACATTTCTCCTCAACATTTCCGCTTCTCTGAGGAAGATTCTACTAAGACAAAAATAGGTAGCATTGGCAGGACCACTGCAGACTTTCAAACAGGTAAGATCTAACAGGCAATTATTAATTGCTCCTCATCATAAGGGACATTGAAAAGATACACACTGACTTAGTTACACTAGTATTTGAACAGTACTACAGAAAAGAGAAGGAAAAAACATCTCAAAAGCTATGTATATCTAGATTCTCTTTTGTCTGCAACAGTCTGAAGCTTGCAATTCATCAGCTAGTCTTTAACCTGCACTCTCTGCAAGTTCATGATTTCATTGGGGTAAAAAAGTGGGCTACATGAATCACAATTCCTGTTGTTGAAGAGATAAAATTAAGATTTGTTCCATGTGAAGCCAAGATCAAAAACTGTCCCAGCTTTAGTGTCTATCCTGTCGTTTACCCAGTCAACAAAACGTTTTTAAGCTTCAAGCTACTTTTAAGCTTTTAAGCTACCTTTTGTACAGTAGCACAGTAATAACAATGGAGCTCAGATGTCCCTCTTTGTATTTTCTTCTCATATTTCTCCCTAATCCTTCAAATTTATGATTTTGCAACTGATTTTACATCTGATTATTGCTCTTCTTCTTGGCTAGATATCAAGGACTACTGATACCTAAGGCTGGTATTCTTACTCTCAAAGCCTGAGTGAGCCAAATGCATGACTCACAAAGTTCCATCTAAGAGTCTCTCTGTTCAAAAAGCCCAATCTTAGAATGAGATAAATTGAAATGAAAAGACTCAGGCTGAAACATACACATAGCCTTAAATAGCTGAAAATACGCTGTGAGCTTGGAAAGTGCAAAGCATTTAATTTTTAAGATCTCTTCCATGCTTCCATCGGAACCATATGGAGCTTCCATTTCCTTTATATTCTATACCCACACTATCCTACACTATAATCCATGCTAGAATATAGTGGCCAAATACATGCAGTAGTTTAAAACATAATTGTATATACGTATATTAGCTCTACAGTATGGTGGTTTTTTTCTGAATTTACACAATTACGACTGACAGCAAAGCTCACTGAAATGTATTTAGTCATTTGCATCCATCTATTTAATTTACAGTTACCTCCCAGGTACTTATTTGTATTTACAATTACAATGCAGATGTACTAATAAGTCTCAAGAAAACAAGATTGTTGATGAAGCATCATCATGTGCTAGAATGTCACTAAATGATGCTACTTCATAAAAGATGGAGATCCCTTTCTAGTTTTAAGAATTTCTGTCTTAATTTTCAGAAGTGCAAACACACCACAATCTTTCGATTTCAGTGTATTTCAAATGCTCGGCACCTATACAAATTAGACTGCATTATCTGGGATGTCATAATGTCGATAATTCATCTAATACCAGGTGTTCAGTCTCTGTGAAGAAGTAAAGGAAGAACTAAGAAACTGGAAGAAGAATTTACTACCTCTAGTATCTCATCTCTCCAGCCAAGTTGCTGTACAGAAACTAGAAGTCATTGAAAATGCAGCCTCACCTATAAATCTTGCTCCTTTTATACTTTTTAACCATCTCGGGAGTGACACTATAACTGTTTGCTTCACGGGCCAGGCAGTAAGTGCTCAACCTGTAAGAATACATGACTCATGCCACTCCTGGGGCAAGCCCACAACAGTTATCGATCAGACTTCCAATTGCAGTGACCCTACATGGCTGTCAAACATTTAATACCCATTTTGGGGATGATGAGATATAATCTTGTTACTCCTATGTACATAGTATTTTCAACTATGGTTTAGATAGTCTTGTCCCTAACAACTTTTGCATCGCATAAGGATTCTTTTTATAGTATCAATACATTCTGTGCTGTATAGTTTGTTTTGTAAAGCACAAATTAATGTATTATGTTCAAATATACATATAGTTTGTATATTAACATTAAAAAGGTTTATCAAAGCAGAATTAAAATTGAGCTTTGAAAACTAACTGTAAACTTTCTGATTTTCAAAGGCTGGAGCTTGTTGGGGTTTTTTTGTAAAAATATTGCATATTTCAACACTTCGTTGAATTTGTTTGTGGAGCAGTATTTTTCTTTTTAAGCAAAGAAGAAAAATATGAGGAAACCCTTGGTATAGTTGTAGATTCCCTGATACAGATGTTATTTCAGGTAATGCGAAGTTACTATGGCTTCCTCTCTTTTTTTTTGATTGAAGATATGAGAACTAGAGCTGGGCAGGAATTTTCCTACACAAAGTACATTGCTGAAAAATTCTCATTAATTAAAAACAATGCTGTGAATTCATTTCTTAAATGTCTAACTTTTGTACACTCAGGTAAGAGACAGTCACCCTCTCTACCCTTTATAGTCAATGAGGAGTCACAAACGATCCAGAAAGTGATTCACCTCCTTCTAACACAGGCCCTTCCAGATGGTAATTCAGCTCACCCCAGACAGACACCTGTCTGAGAACAAGACAAACCACCTTCAGGAATGTCTGTTTCTCTCCACTGGCTATCAAGGGTAGACAGGGTGACTGGCTCATAGCTCAAGATTTTCTGAAGTCTGTGATAGAAATCCCATCTAAACTGTTTGCTGAAACACAGCGGTTGAGGTTAACTTTTCAGGTTCTGCCATTCTCTGCCAGCCAAGGACTGCAGGTACCATGTTATCTGACCCCATCTGCGGAGCCAACTTCGAAGAGTTGAGTTTCAGAAACATTACTGAAATGTCCATTTCCCAGAAAGGTTTGGTTTTTTTTTTCCTTAAGAGCATGAAAACATCTGAAGGACCAAGGTTTCTTATGAATCAGAAATTCTCAAACGCAACAACTCTAACTGGAACGCTGTTTATTTCTGGACTTTGATATTTTGAGGATGAGACATTAGAAAAACACAGCTATTTTAACACGTGGTTTCAATCCAGTTAATAACTTTGCACCTGATACATTCTCACCCATTAAGTCAAAGTTATGCTAATACTGTCCTGATTAGCAAATACTATTTAAAGCTGGTTTATGGGATGATTCTGAAAAAGGTAGATGTCTAGATTCAGTGAATTTCAGCCAGGAAGACTAGATTCAGTGAATTTCAGCTATCAGATTTATAAGACAACATGAACTTCACAAGTTATCTATAGGTATCCCTGCAAAACAGTGGAATAGCCTACAGGATGTAGTCACTACAGAAGTGGTGACAGCTAGGGAGAAGTCTTTTTCATGCTGGGTAAATCTGTGCTTTTACTGAACACGACACAATCTCTAGCATTGGAAGCTGCAGAACTCTAAACAGAACTATATGCAGAACTGTATTTAAGAAAATTCAGTTAGCCACATGAAACTCACTCGATTCTGAAGATACAGGTCTTGAAACACACGAGCCTGTACTTAAACAATTCCAAAACTGGATTGTATAGGCTGTGCTCTGCCAGGCTTAATGAAAGGTGAAGCAAAGGGCACCAAGCTGACAGGCTCAGCATGACAACTGTGTATCTTCTCCTTCTGAAGGAGCCTTAAGTAGCGACACCTCTGTCTCCTCTCCACTATATTTCACGGCATGGTGTGGGCAGACCTTAACTCATTCTATAAATCATTCTGTATCCTGACAGGCATCTTCTCTTGCTTTTTTTTTTCTCTCTGGAAAATGCTTCAGGCAATAACTTCGCATCTACAACACTCTGCTGCTCTTTAGGATCTAGAAGAAGCAGCAAAGACACAGAAGGGATACATTTTTGTCTTCCTTAGATTCATTTGAGCTCTCAGGGAAATACCTAATAATGCATTTACAGCATGCTGTTTTCAAAACACTATCTATTAAAATATTAATAACCTATTCATCTCAGCCCTATAGTGAAGCAGGTGATTTCATATTTCTACTACTTTACAGAAGCATGGATAAGTACTTCGAAGGAAAGAATAATTTTCAGAGCTGAACACAAGAAGCACATCTTCATGCTCGACAGTTATAAGAGGATATCCCACATCAATCCACCCAAGCACGCACACAAAGCAGGAAATATGCAATCAGGACATCTAGTTTTAAGGCACTAAGGGCCAAAGCACACACCAAACAATACACTTTGCACTTGTGTAGGCTTTTTCAAGCACAGGAACCGGATCAATAGCCACTTTTCATGGCAAGTATCATAATATTAATTTTAGAATCAGGGAAACTGATGCACATTAAGCTGATTGCTAAAAGCTATTTGATACCTTCCGGCACTATGGTAGAGCATTTCAGACAATATGTAATTTACAGGTCAAGTCTGTCGCAACATACAAAAGCAACTACTATTTTCTACTAAAATGGCAGCACTGCTGCCACAGTTCTTTGACAAAAGAACCCAGAAAGAGCTTACCTAGCGTATGAGGCAAGTTCATCTCCTTTTCTCTCTCAGGGAATTCCTACCCACAGCTCTTGGCTTTCTGAAAAGCATTCTGTTCCTCAGAGCTCTGGGATGACGGCAAGGAGCAGAGGTATTCGGTGCCCTTCTAGCTGAAGCTGGTTTTCTCTACAAAAGATCCAGTAATTACAGACATTTGGGGCTAGAAAAGGAAAGCAATTGTATGCTTGTAGGTAAACTATTCAGCTAGAAGAAGTCAGTCCTGTTTAATGTCATGTTTAAGCAGCCAGGACTACTGCACCCTAATAATTGAGTCCCTAGCCCAGTATGGCTAATATCAGGCTACATTAACGTTTGTTTTACACTCCTTCTGGTGCAGTAAGTCTTTGGATTTAGGCACTGCGGTAAGGCAGCTGGAGCTCAACTTTGTTGTGCCATTCTGTATTATTAGTTTTAACCCTCAATGCCTGCCTCCAAGTAGGATGCTAAACCATCTCTTGGAATTATGCACCAATACCATGTCCTCATTTTGCAGCCTCATACCCAGTAACTCACTGGCCAGGCCACTCTCCCAACCTATGGGGAGACCTTACCTCCCTACTTTATTTGAGGGTTATCTAAACAGTTTCTCCCATGTTAGCTGCTAGCTTAACTACTAATTAACTTGATGTGCAGTATTCTCAGTTCTTTCTCTTGTACCTCTTCCAAACTTAGGGGATAATTAGTTAACCATTGGATCTGAGAAAAAGAAAGATACAGAGCATGATTCAGTAATTTAATGGCTGAGCGAGAAAAGACCTGAATTTCCATCTGCCTCACTTAAGTATTTTACAGGCTATATATAGGCTTCAGCTCTTTCCAGAAGGGTTAGATTAGAGGAAAAAAAATAAAGCAAGCTAGGAATGAGCTGACAAAAAAGGATGTTACTGAAGAACAGGCTCAAGAGTACTCCGCTGAGGCAAAGGGACCTAACACAAAATGGAGAAAGGGGAGACTGGAAAGAGACACGGTGCTTAAGAGGGGGAAAGTGTAGAGGTGCGCAGCCTTCGTCACAGAAATCCAGCCTGGGCTACGCTTTCTGCAGGAACTTTGGGTCCAACTCACAGAGCAGCCCCGGGATGCAGCGCTGCGTTCCTCAGAGCCTCACACCAGCTCAGCAGAAGTGAAAAAGCACCAGAGCTCCTCATTGTAAGGTCTCTGCTGCCCATAATGCTTTTTTACAGACAGAAACACGTACTCTTGGAGAAAAGTTCAGAGGGCAAATTAATACAACAGCAACACCCATTCAATCAGGAGCCTGCAACAGCTTTTCTTCTTCCAGGCACTGGCCTAGAGAGAGACGCCTGCCCCAAGGCCACGGGACTACATAATACCACCAACACCGTCGGATCACTAGGCCATGCATTTTGGGGTATTTACCACCTGTGGGTTGCCACCTGGAGAGGGACAGACGACCAGATACCTCATGGTCTACAGGCAAAATAATTGCTTTAGGCAGCGGAAGGCGCAGATCCACCTTACCACAGATGAAGCACTGAACGCAGGCCAACCGCACCGAGGGCAGGTGCGCTACCGCTACCGGAGAGGGACAGGGGCCATGTTGTGGGGAGCCTGACCCAGACAGGGCTTCCCGCCCCGGCGACGCAGCGGGGCAAGCCGAAGACGGGCGGGTTCAGGC
>NW_009208323.1:0-2510 GCF_000690835.1 Fulmarus glacialis
CCCCAACTACTGCCCCTTCACAGACAGGAGGAGGATAGGTTTATGCTTTAAATACGTTTTATTTATTACCAAAATTTCCAGAAGCCGAATTTGGCATTTTTTTTTTAATCTTCCGTCAAGATTTTCATGCATAACTTGAAACTTGTCAACTGCAACAGTCGAGTGGTTACTTTAGAAGAGACACTTGAACAGAGACAAACATCCAGAGTACAAACAGCTGTATCTGAATTAACAAAACTTGTCTATTACTAACCTTATAAAGCAGGACGTGCCTTCCCTTTTATCAAAACCAAGCTGACAGATCTGCCTTTATACACACCCAACAGAATAAACTCTGTTATCGGCAAGGACGTTTTCCTTAAACGTTAGAAAAAAAAAATACAAAGCAAAGAATGGAGTGACTGTCCATAAACCAGTCTATACTTCAGTCCTCTTTAATCTACTTCTTCAATGGTCGGGCCACCAGAGCCACCCGCCCCGGCCCCTCCAGCTCCCTGGTACAATTTTGTGACAATCGGGTTGCAGAGTTTCTCCAGCTCTTTCTGCTTGTGCTCATACTCTTCCTTCTCGGCCATCTGGTTGCGATCAAGCCAAGAGACGACCTCCCGGCACTTGTCAAGCACTCTCTGCTTGTCCTGGTCACTGATCTTCCCCTTCAGTTTTTCGTCCTCCACTGTCTGCTTCATGTTGTAAGTGTAGGACTCAAGGGAGTTCTTGGCTGCCACCCGATCTCGGTTAGCTTCATCCTCTGCCTTGTATTTCTCCGCTTCTTGGACCATACGGTCAATGTCATCCTTGCTAAGGCGACCCTTGTCGTTGGTGATGGTGATCTTGTTCTCCTTACCCGTGCTCTTGTCCACGGCACTGACGTTCAGGATACCGTTGGCATCGATGTCAAAAGTGACCTCGATCTGGGGGACTCCGCGGGGTGCCGGGGGGATGCCTGTTAGGTCAAATTTGCCCAGCAAGTTGTTGTCCTTCGTCATAGCTCTCTCACCCTCGTACACCTGGACCAGGACACTGCTCTGGTTGTCTGAGTAGGTGGTGAAGGTCTGAGTTTGTTTGGTGGGAATGGTGGTGTTGCGCTTGATGAGAGCAGTCATCACTCCACCAGCTGTCTCGATGCCCAGGGACAGAGGGGTGACATCCAGCAGCAGCAGATCCTGCACATTCTCAGACTTGTCTCCCATGAGGATAGCTGCTTGCACAGCAGCGCCATAAGCAACAGCCTCATCAGGGTTGATGCTCTTGTTGAGCTCTTTACCATTGAAGAAGTCCTGTAGCAGCTTTTGGATCTTGGGGATACGGGTAGAGCCACCCACCAGCACTATCTCCTGGATCTGGCCCTTGTCTAGCTTGGCATCACGCAGAGCCTTCTCCACTGGCTCCAGGGTACCACGGAAGAGATCAGCATTGAGCTCCTCGAAGCGGGCACGAGTAATGGAGGTGTAGAAGTCAATGCCCTCGTAGAGGGAGTCGATCTCAATGCTAGCTTGTGTAGAAGAGCTGAGAGTGCGCTTTGCCCTCTCACAAGCTGTACGCAGTCGCCTCACTGCTCGCTTGTTGCCAGCAATGTCGCGCTTGTGCTTACGCTTGAATTCTTCCACAAAATGGTTCACCATGCGGTTGTCAAAGTCCTCTCCACCCAGATGGGTGTCACCAGCTGTGGACTTCACCTCAAAGATGCCATCCTCAATGGTAAGGATGGACACATCAAAAGTGCCCCCTCCCAAGTCAAAGATGAGCACATTCTTCTCTCCAGCCCGGGTACCTTTCTTGTCCAAGCCATAGGCGATAGCAGCTGCTGTGGGCTCGTTGATAATACGCATCACATTAAGGCCAGTGATGGTGCCAGCATCTTTAGTGGCCTGGCGCTGGGAGTCATTGAAGTAAGCAGGCACTGTGATGACAGCATTCTGCACCTTGCGCCCCAGATAGGCCTCAGCTATCTCCTTCATCTTGGTAAGGACCATGGAGCTGATCTCCTCTGGGAAGAAGGTCTTCATCTCTCCCTTGTACTCCACTTGCACCTTGGGCTTGCCACCCTCGTTCACCACACGGAAGGGCCAGTGCTTCATGTCAGACTGCACTGTGGGGTCATCATACTTGCGGCCGATGAGACGCTTGGCATCAAAGATGGTGTTGGTAGGGTTCATAGCCACCTGGTTCTTGGCAGCATCACCGATGAGGCGCTCTGTGTCGGTGAAGGCCACGTAGCTGGGTGTGGTGCGGTTGCCCTGGTCATTGGCGATGATCTCCACTTTGCCATGCTGAAAGACACCCACGCAGGAGTATGTGGTGCCCAAGTCGATGCCGATTGCCGGCCCTTTGCCAGACATGATGACAGGTTTCTCTGATCAGCTACTCACTCGCGGTCGCGTCTCCTGCCGCCCGCTCTCGCTGCTGTCCGCGGCGCGATGTGCCGTCACGGCGCCGTTGGCGCCCACTTTATAGCCGGCTCAGCCGTCTTCTGGAACCTGCCAGAACCCTGCTGGCCAATCTAGACGCCC
>NW_009208324.1:0-3880 GCF_000690835.1 Fulmarus glacialis
TTTTCCTTTTTGTTGCCTTTTTTTTTTCCATTGCTTGTCACTCTCATGTTACCACTGTTTGCCTTTGGGATAAGAGGTTTATTAATTCTCTTTAAGTGAAACAAGTGCCTTTGATGTAGCTAATTAAAGCTGATTTAAATGAAGCACTTGTATAATTTAATGGATATCCAGAAAGTGAATCAGTAGATAATGGTTTTCTTTTAGTTCCAATTACTAGAAAAGAACAACCTATTGCCTCCTTTTTCTCTGCAGAACTTGTAAAACTTAAAACTTCTAGTCAGTTTGCTAAGGTGTAGTGAACGTTGCTTCAGGCATCTTAAGTGGGAGGTTTAGTTTCTCCATGTGGAGAGAAGGTAGACTTCCCTCAGGGGTCATTCAAGGTTCTTTTTTTAAAAGGCTACTTGTCTGCATTAACAGATGGAGCAGATGGAGTCTGTAAGTTGGAGTTTGAATGTTCTCTGATTGTGAATACGAGCAAACTCTTAAAGTAGCTTCTACTTGAAATTGTTTGCTAGCTATGTCGTAGTATTTAAAATTATTTTGAGGGATCTTTAAAAGGCTTAAATATTTTCTAAGTAAGTAGAGGATGCCCCAGAATAGGGAACATGGCTTATCTAAGTGACAGTTTAATAATGTGACCTCAAAAAAAAAAAACAAAACCAAAAACATTTTCTTAAATATTTTTTATTTGTTATGTTTAATTGCCTCCAGTTACCGCTTCTAAGTTGAAAAAAAAAGTGAAGACATTTTGAAAATGAACTTAATAACATACTGCAAATGCCAGAATTTGAAAATGATACTTGGCCTAACTTCAGGCCGTACCATTATAGTCTAGAGCTAGTCTGAGGAAATAAAAAAACCCCTATCTGTTGAAGAACAGTAGAAACAACTAATCAAGATGCATGTTACTGTTTCAGAAATTTTTGAGGAAAATCTTGCCATTAAGAGGAATCAGAACTTCCATTTGCTACAGCTCCCCTCATGTATCTATGGTTGGACTCGTCTCTTCTTCCCCTGCAAAGGTTGGGGATCAGTTGGCTGATTCAGACGAATTGAAATTCTGGTTTGGTATACCTAAGTCGTTGTTACACTGAGGGCTCAAATAAAGAGGAGAGGCATAACAGGTATAACACATGGTCACATAAAACCTTTTGGAATGCTGTGAATTTTATATTTTGCATAGTTGTGTTAACAGTTGATTAGAGGAGCTTTTTCCATATCTAATGTTAGTCCTGAAAATGGGAGTATTTTAAGTGCCTTGATAGGAGTTCAGAGATCCTTCACTACACAGTTTGTGTGTGCTAGTGTTTCCTGCCCGCCCCGGCCTTTTCTCAATATGGTGTCTCATAACAAAGGAGACTAGTTAGTAAAAACCTACAACATTTCATATGTGCATCCACTTAGGAGAGTCATCTCTGCCTGTTAAGTCTTAGTGATGTGGAAGATCCTGTGGTCCAGCAAGTGACAGGCTCTAGCGAGTTAGATGTTGGTTCTTTGCAGCAGCACGTGTACGGTATCTTCTAGAAAAATGTTGGAAAAGAGCGGTGAGAATATGCAGTAACAGGTAAAAGCAGTGCAACAGATAGTGTGTTATTTCTGCTTTCTGATGGGTTTATTTAGGAGAAAGAAGCTAAACAGAAAGGAAAAGGTTGCATAGTTTAACTTTTGATTGGTCTTTTTTCCCTCTCCTACTGTTCTTTGGACTTACAATGGCACGTTATAGAACAGATTGATGCTGTACAAAGCTGCTTGGTTTAGAACTAGCTGAAAGAGAGCAACCATGGAGAGTGCTGTGTATTTCTTTGCAATAAAGAATTGCTGTCCTGAGAATGATAGAGCAGCTAATATAAAGAATCTGGTTAGTACTGGTTCAGTTAATTATCATTCTGATACTGTAGCACGCGGTACAAATAATGTGAGCTGTTTTCTTTTAATGCATCCATTTGCAAAAAAGGATATGCATTACCATCTGGTTAGTCTTTGATTTGCCTACTGAAATATTTCTCTGATGCTACTTTTATTAGTTTAGATGTTAAACAAGCGTGATGTGCGTTCCCCTTACTGTCCTGCAGCAGGCCTTTTGTAAGTGCTATATAGCATTTAATTTACAATTATAATTTCCTTACCTAATACATTTTGGATGTTAATAGATTTCATCTGCATTTTTTAACTCTTTCCATGCATTTCCGATGAAGAAGGTGTTGAATTGTATTTTGTAAAAAAATTAATACTGGAATACTTCATTCCAGAACTTAAATAGGTCCAAACTAACCATACTGACTGATTTGAGATTTCTAGTTTTCTGATAGCGTTATCCCTGACCTAACTTGCACCTACTACATACAAGCTTGCTTACCATGTAGTGTAGCAATAGCTCTCAGCTGCTAACACGCTGTGTACTGCTTTTATTGTTGATGTGGTTTTGGGAAAAATGATAAATTTCGGTTGAGGTTAGCATCTTCTTTAACCTGAGTTGATTATTGCAGGTACTAGGTTACTGCAGCTAGACAAAATGGAATTAAACCTGAACTGGCACAATCCCTTAAATGTTGTGGTGAGCGCTGCTATTTTTTTTTTTCCTCCCCAAAATCTTCCCTGAAAGAAAAGGTATTCTTTTCCTTAAGGAATCATTCCTTTGTTGTTTTTTTTCCCCTTGGGCAGAACAAACAAAAAATCTGCAGCCACAGTTTCTGTATGCTTGTCCAGTTCATGGTCCAGATCTAACCTGTGGGAAGTTCCTATCTAGCTCCTAAATAATTTTAACTGCTTTTAGCATGTCAGTGTATGTGCAGGCCTTTAACCTGGCAAATGCTGCGATCATTGTGTGCATTGAGCACGGTGTAGGAGTGCCTGAAAACCACCTGTCTCTACATGGCTTTGAAACACAAGACAGTCTTGCTCTAAAGTACGCAACACACAAGTGCAGTGGCAGTTCTCGCTGTAATCGCTTCCCTGAGTGTCGCTCTGAGGAAAAGGCCTGTCTCGCCTCTTCTCTGAAATGTGCATGTTTTACAGTCCTCAGTTTGTAACTTGGGCGTCCACAGCATTTGGCTGCTTACTAATAATAGATTTGAGCAGCATGTATAAGCACCCTCCTGGATCTTAGTTGGGGATAATCTTTCTGTAACCTTCAGATATGCTTACCATTTTCTTGAAGTGAACACTTCTGTTTTACAGCGAAAATGGTTTAATGATGCTGTTCTTTCCAACAACAAATCACAGTAAGAAGGCATATAACTCGATGAACAGAATTTCATTGATGGTACATAATACAAAATTGTGGAACTTTATAAATGGGATACAATGGAACATACACAAGATTTAGACTAGTTTTAAGACTCGGATGCAGTGTAGCACATTACAGTGTGATACTTGGCCAACGCAAAAGTTTATCTCCAACTCCGTTGCACGCACTCTGAACTTGTAAATCCCGAACTTACTTTAATATTGCAATTTGAAATCCTCATTCCATTTTATACAAAAGTAACTCTTTAGGGATAGACTTTAAGAAAAACCTTTTCCGTTGCAGGGAAGAGGGGATTGTCCATCCATTTGAAGCTAAAAAAAATAAAGTGTCTGCTGTCATTCCGAGCCTTCTGACAGCCGAGGGAAAGCTTGAACGCAGGAAGAGAATTACCGGCGGCACGTTTCGCAACGCGGTGCCGGAGCGGGACGGCGCACCGGGGCCGGCTGGCAGCGCTGGCTGCCTGCCCACCCGCATGAGCAGCGATGCTGGAGAGGGGGAGACGGTGTAAGAGGTCAGAGCATTTAATCGTACTGCTGTTGGGTTTTGGGCTCTTTTTTTTGACGGGGACACACACACACACAGACACTCACCCACGCCTTCTCCCCCTCCGCCCCCCGCGGGGCTGCCGGCGCC
>NW_009208325.1:0-2566 GCF_000690835.1 Fulmarus glacialis
CGGGGGCGGGCTGCCCTCTCTCCAGGGGCCGAGCTGTCACAGCCTGGGGCGGGGGGACCCGGCCTGGGGTGCAGTAACAGGGAACCGTTCGTTCCAGGTCCGCAGCCGCAGCGAGGATGAACACGAGCTTCTTCCAGATACTAAAAGCGAAAAAAGAAGTAAGTTTGCCAGAAATGTTGGTTCTGCCATAACCCTCTTTGGCGAGGGGATGCTGGCTGGCGCAAGCAGGTGCACAGGGGTTGCCATTTAATAACGAGGACCTTATAGATGAAATCGTGATAGCAAGAGATGCGTGTAAGTTGAAATCCATGCATTGAAAGTGAGGTGGTGTGAATAGTAACATAGAGGTAATGCGCCTTAACAGGTAATCACGTTAATTCCTTGTAACTCTCATGGCTCTGTAGCCCAGACACTAGTTCTTAAACTCTTTTCTTCATTTTACGTCTTTCAGCTCATTCCCCTGGTTGGAGTAGTGTCCTTTGCAGCAGTTGGGGCGTTCTCTTTTTCTGCCTATTCCCTGTTCAGCAAATCCGATGTGATGTAAGCAAAATACTTATTGCTTGGAGTTTACCCTAACCACCTTTGTTCAACAGAGGTATTTGACCATCATGTTTTGCACCAAAAAAAAAAAAAAAAAATCCATGTGGATGTACCAGACTACTAGTAATGACTAAGATATCTGCAGATTGTAAATACTGAAGAAATTAATTAATTTGGAATATAGTCCAATTATTTCCTAACTTCTGATTTAATAGATTATATTTTTTCTTTGCTTTAGGTGTAACAGGTTTTAAACGTTCTTATGAAGATTTTCAAATAATCAGATAGGTAGATGACATGCAGATATGTTGCAACTAGGCTATTGACTTGTATATGAAAAACAGCATTTGATAATATAAACTTACAATAAGTTAGTATTTTAATGGCTTGGCTAATAATTGGAGCTAAGTCCTATACTCTTTCAGCTTTTGGGAATTTTTATATTTACTTTAAAGTGATTGGAATAGGCGTTTTAGCTGTCAGGGTAAGAATCCCCTTACTCTTTCTCTGTGTCTGTATTCAGTTTTGATTTTTCAGCTTGCTTCCCTTACGATAACACATTATACTTGAACAGTGTTGGCTTGTTTGGTGCTTTGGAAGCTGCAAATAAAGCAAGCCATCATTGATTCCTACCCAGAATTTAAAACAGAAATGCCCAAACCTGTGAACTTGTGTTTCAGGGAACTACTTACTTACATGAACAGTTCTACTGTTGATAGACTGCTCATATAAGAAAAACGTGTGCGAGATCACACCCTAAAACATAGTACCTGTTTTGCTTTATCTTCTCTTAAAGCATTAACAAGAGTGGCAATCCAGAACCATGGGAAACTGTCGATCCTACCAAGCCTCAGAAGGTAATTTGTACAAATAATATAGTCAGTACAAATAGCATATATTTCCAACACAATGAATTACTTTACTTAAATGTGTAAGAACTAGCAAAATATTTATGAGGAAACAAATGTAAAGCTGACATACATCTATTTAAAAGTGGAACTAACTGCTTAATTCATTATTTTACATAAAGTATCTTCCTACATTAAGTATTACATTACTTAATGATAGGGATTCAGCTATTACATTCTAGGTCTGATTCTGAATTTATGGCATACTTCTGGTTGGTGTGTCGTCCCCCCCGCAACATCCCTTTACTCAATTCCATTTATAACAGTGGAAACTTGGAGTATAGAGGAAATGCTGTTTACCCTTACCTTGTTCCTGGATTACAAAATTGACTAAGAATGTTTTTGAGTACTGCAGCCTGAAGGGGGGAAAAAAAAAAAAAATCTTAGTTTAGTAGAGCATCCAGGATAAAGAAAAATAAAATTATTTGGCATTATTACTTATTTAATATTTGTTCAACAAATTATTAAATACGTTATCAGTTGCTATTTTTGCTTACTTATGAAAGGAAAATGTAAAGCTACTAGAAATCCTTCTTCACTGGTAAGTTGATGTATGATATGGGGAGGGGTGGGAGTGAAGTAAATACTCACTGGGATTTTGCTAATCTCTCATATTTTCCTTTGAATTTCTTCCAGCTATTAACAATCCATCAGAAATGGAAACCTATAGAAGAGCTGGAGAATGTCAGAAAGCTTACGAAGTGACAAGTTTCTGTTGCCACAAAAAGGTACCCTATGAATCTAGTGGAATCACTTCTGCACAAACTTGACTACTGAAATCAGTGTGCGGAAATGCTTCTGCTACATTTTTAGGGTCTCCCTACATTTTTTGGACTCTGGATGAGAAGTTTCATGTTGCCTTAGAAGTTGGCATACAACATCCACACAGTCCAAAAATCTGTCTCAAATAGTCATTTTTAGTAGGCATTTGATGTCAAATGTTGAATATTCAGATGGTAATTATAGATGGAAAAAGCCTTCACACTTTTTGTAGAATTTTGTTTTTCTCAAAATACATTAATTTTTTAATTTTATATATTTTTAATCAAACATATTTTAAATTTTTACAACATTCCATGTAAATTCCGTAAATGGAGATTACCCAAAAGCCCTTCTAA
>NW_009208325.1:2583-4160 GCF_000690835.1 Fulmarus glacialis
GGTCTGCTCCCTCTCTATACTGTATTTCAGTGCTGTGTACGGACCAAATAGTCATCACAGCCAGAGGATGTATTTGTATGGCAACAGATATGGTCATAAAATATACTTGCATTCATTTTCTATGTTAGATGTGATGACAATTTAAGTCAAAACTAATGTTCTACTGCTAATACTTACACATGTACTCACCTTAACCCACTAAGGAGTCCAATAGGTTATTTAAGGGTATACTTGAGACTGCAGGATTAGAACATAAGAATTAAGCATGGCTAAAAGGGAAATGGAAATGAAATAATTTCTGTTGTATTTAAATATTGTTTGTGTTTAAATTTAGAAAGAGTTACTAGAATTAGGAAACTTACATTATCCAAAACTAATTACATAATGTTAATTTCTTCTTTTTGTGCAAGGTAGTTCATGTGCAAGCTCAAATGTACTGCACAGTTAGTATTTTTAAACGTTTCTAGATACATCCTATTAGGGACATCTGTTTTAACAAAGAGAAAATAACAGATTAAAATTAGAAATGACTCTATGAAGAGAGAGTTCCTCTTTAAGCATCTGTGTGTTTTCTTATGGGTTGGCCAGGGAAAGAATGCAATGGGCAGACCCCCAGTAAATTAATGAGGTAATATATGCATCCAATGGTAGAACAGTCTTTTGTGGGTATTTTCTTTATGTGTCCCCTCCCAGGCAGTTTCACAATATACTGTACAGTTTCTTTTACAATGGATGTTCAGAATGCATATTACTTTCTGTAAGGAAGAAAGCAAAAGTGAAACAACTGCTAATTGGAGAAAGTCCCCGTGAGTAATAGTGAAGTGCTTTAGGTTACACTGCTGCAGCAAAGACAAAACTTAAGTTAGTAAAGCTGTCTCCCGAATTTTAAGGTAGCTTGGCCTCAGAAGCTTTGTTTTCTTCAGATTTATTGATGCTGAGAAAAAAAATTAAAATATTATTTTATCCCATGCTTGTGTGCAGATGCAGCATAAATATTATTTGTTTATCAAGTAAGGATGACTCAGCAGCATTTATGTTTAAGAGTAAGAGGAACTACAAGACTTCAGAATACATTCCTAGTTTTCACTTTAAGGAATGACATTACAAGATGATTCAATAGCATATAACCACAAAAATCCAGTGCTAAGAGGAACACAAGTTTTAAGTATCTTAATAGAGAAATATTTTAAACTATTTTCTGTAAGTTCTTCTGTATTTCCATATTTTTACTGCATCAAACTAAACAAAAAAGTGCTGTGCTCTGATGTCCTGGTTTCGGCTGGGATAGAGTTAACTTTCTTTCTGGTGGCTGGGGGGTGCTGTGTTTTGGGTTTGGTATGAGAGGAGCGTTGATGGCTCATTGATGTTTTGGCTACTGTTGGGTGGTGCTTGCACCAGGGACTTTTCGGCCTCCCGTGCTCTGCCAGGTACATGGGAAGCTGCGGGGGAGCATAGCCAGGGCGAGTGACCCAGCTGGCCAATGGGGTATCCCATACCATGTGACATCATGCTCAGTATAAAAACTGGAGGGGGGTATGGGGGGTGTGTGGGGTGGCACTCCCCTGTTTGCGACACGC
>NW_009208325.1:4236-6554 GCF_000690835.1 Fulmarus glacialis
TATTACTGTTTTGTTTTATTTATATTATTAAACTTTTTATTTCAACTCGTGAGTTTTCCTACTTGTGCCCTCCCGATTCTCTCCCCCATCCCACCGGAGGGGTGGGGGTGAGCGAACGGCTGTGTGGGGTTTAATTGCTGGCTGGGGTTAAACCACATCATCTGAGTTGATGCATTAATTAAATGAGTTTCTTCTTTAGTAAATCATTTGTGTGGTCTGTAAATACTATGACCTAAGTATCTGTCAACATAAGGGAAATAAGTCATTTTTATGTAATTTTTGTACTTAACTACTTTTCAGTGATGTCTTCCAATAGCACTTTAAGCAGTGTGACTGCCATCAGTCACAGGTTGTCGCTTCTCTCATCCTGTGCTGAAGCACAATAGAAAAGGTAATAGAATGTTTTGCTTTGTTAGCTGCTCTGTTTTTTTTTAATACAGATTTGTGGGGAGGATTTTCACATAATGTGAGAAATCAAAATATTTTTCTGCACTTCAAAAAGACTGAGTATTGTTAAGGTTCTTGGGACGATCTTGTGTGTTCTCAGATTGTCCCTAAAAATATTCTGTCTCCTGCACAGATGAGGTTTTTTCCCTGTAAGTAGAGCACACCAAGAGCAATTACTGTATCTCTCCCCCCAACTACTCAACATAAATCTATAAAGCAATATACAAATTATTTCCTTGTTCTACAAACATCAGAATTAAGACAGTAAAGATTTAATTGGCTGAATTTTATGAGCTGACTTTTATGAGAACAAGAAGACTTCCGTGTCCTATGTTATGCAAACCCATGACTTTTTATTCCATGGACAAGTCAGAGGCATTGAAATAATTTAACAACTTTCTTCCTTCTCTCCATTTTGTCTCCAAAGCCATTCTGTTCTTGGTTTTGCGCTTTTTTTTTTTTTTTTTTTTAAAAACAATCACTATCTTTGCTCACCCTGCCTAGTACTTTTCCATGGAACTATATCACTTCCAACTTTCATATTAATTACAAAGTTTTAAACGTTCACTGGCTTGTAAGATTTTCAAATATAGATTAGAAACCATTAGAAATGTTTTTTTAATGGTTCTAATCACCATTAGAAATACATCATTAGAATCTACTACGGTCATGCTTTTATAACTGCAGGTGGCTGATAAGTAGTCTATTTGTAAATAGTTTTCTGGAAGAATAGAAGGTTGCTTTCTGCAGTATACATGCAGTTAGTTAATTAATTAATTGTTATTACAGTAGTACTTAAAGGTCTTAACCACAACAGTACGATATCTGCGGTTATCCAAGAGCAGTGTTGAGTTTTTCATTTGGCTTGCTTTGCATTTGATAGCCCCAGTGTCAGCATTTCTCTGTCTGATGTCCCCTACCCCCAACATTTCTCTACTGCAAGATGCTGTTAGTATGGTACAATACTATCTAGTTACTTCATTGGCGCATGTGGTTTCTGTAGAAAATAGTAACTTAGAGGAGCCTGATGCAATCATTAAAGTAAATTGTTCATCCTGCAGTTGTCATCTGTCTCACTCAGTGCAGAGGATTATTGTCCCTAGCACTAGCTGCAGAAAACAAACAAGAGGCATGGAAATGATTCACTGGCTCTGGCCACTATTCGGTGCTGAACATTTCCCAAAAAAGCTTTCAGATTAAACAAACATGGCCACGCTACTCAGCACAGTTTTAATTTGCTGTCTGAAGTCTTTGCTGTACAGTACATCCCTCGCCATATGGAGAGCACACAAGATAAGGAGATCACCCAGAAGTGTAACTGAAATGGAAATAAAAAAGCGTTAGCGGGGAAGTGGACTCGGGGCACTGCTGTTGGACTAAGTAACTATTGACCTTCAGGTGCTGATGTGAATAGAGAGCGGGCACATTGTTTGCTGAAACCTGCTCCCATCATGAAACGGCCGTCAGTGCTAACTGCACCCTTCGAAGGCAGTCCAAAGAGCGAGCAGACACCAGTCCAAAGCACCATTCTCCTGTGGTGCCTCACCCCGATCAAAGATCACACCCCTTTATAGCGCACTTCACGGAGGCTATACCAGTCCTATTTATGCTGTACCTTGACCTGATGACCCAAGGATTTAGGTTTAATTAGTTTTTACTTTTAGCTAACCTTGTTACCTGTATGTTCTGGCCAGAGCTGTTAGTGGGGATGTAGTGTCCTTCTGCAGGGCTCACGAGGGACGTGCAGTTCCTCTAAGGGCCCCTCATACAGCACGCAGAGCCCGCGGCCTGTGACAAATGACGAGTTACGAGTGTAACCCCGCCTCGCAGCCGTTGCCCACCGCGCCCCGCTGCCCCCGGGCGCCCGCACC
>NW_009208326.1:0-25979 GCF_000690835.1 Fulmarus glacialis
AAAAAATTAGTATTTATATCAATTTTATCTTTGTGTTATGTATTCATTGGCTTAGGGATAAGGTGAAAGTCTATTGTGCCTGAGAAAATCTCCCCTTTACATTCTGGGTAGCTCAGGATCCAACGGCCAGCAGGATTCTCTTGCTTGACATCCAAGTCACACTTTTAAGGAGCCACATTGAGAGGTGCCCCTGGCCCTTGCACATAAAAAATGAGTTGAGATATTATTCCTGGATTTTATAAAGTCTTCAGAGGGATTTCATTTGGGAGTAAAGAATACTGGGCGAGAGAAACCCAGACAAAGAAGCAGCTGCAGAAGTTTCAGCAACTGTATAAGGAGTCACTGGAAAGACTTTAGCATGCTTGTTCACCCCCTCTGAAGTATTTTCATACGTAGATTTATCAAAAACAAAAATAATGTGGAGTTTGTCCCTATACACAGTTTCTTCTAGGTTTACATGGCACTTTTCCTTCTCCAGGTTCTCCGTCCCAGAGGTAAGCGTCTCTTCTTTTATAACCAAGAAGCTGAAGACAAACTTTCCACGTCAGTATTGGAGATGTCCTCTAAACAGTAAAGCCCAACTTTTTTTAAATTTTTTTTTTTTTTTTGAAGTGTCATTTCATGCTCTAGGGAACAGCATGGCTTCCCCAGATTGCTGAACCACTCTTGCTGGAGGGCCAATAACCTTTGCTGTGCAGATAGAAACAGGCAGCCGAGGACAGGTGGAGGGAAGAACTTCTTAAGCTTGTTTCTACAAAGAAAACATGTAATTACAAGACGTAGTACAGACAGGTTACCCTATCTTTTAGTTTCAGTGGGGAAAACATGAGATGACATGAAGCCATGACTTGAAGCACTGAAAGACGTGTTCTGGTGCACTTCCTGACAGCAGAAGCTGGACCATTTTCTATTTTAGTCTGCATGGTGTTGATGGCAGTTTGGCCACCGACAATACGCAGGAGAGATGGCAGAGATAGATCAGTGTGAGCATATGCTGTTTATTACAGTGCTTCCGGAGGTGTGCTCTTATCTTAGAAGCTGCATTTTTTTCTACGTGATCAGAGGTAGGGAATCTCTTTGAATGACAACAGCGAGAGCCAGCGCTGGTGACCAGCTGTGTTAAAGCAGACCTTCCTGGCAATCTGCGGAGATTGAGAGGTTGTTGGAAAGACATCACTGAAGATTTAGGGATTGCTAACATTTTAGGCATGTTTGTGGAGTCATTCTCAAGGGGGATTTTGCATCGTAGTTGTTCTACAGGTTGTCATAGTCAGATAACGATCAACCTCAAAGGAATTCAGTTTGGTTTCAAGCGCAGTTTCTGATGATAAAAGACTTGACTTTGGAGTAGTGTAGTCAACTTGTTTCTACCTTGTCCCATGCTGTACATTCATTGCTCTTCAGGGCATGCTGCAAAGTCCTTCTTATCTTTGTAGGTATTTAGGGAGTCTGCAACTTTGTAAGAGAAGGAGCTGAAGGTTATGAGTGACTTAGCTGATTTTTTATGGTGTGCTATTATCAAGCCTCCTCTAGGGTTCTGTGAGAATCTGCTAACAGGAAAATGCATAATAGGCAATTTAATGAATAAAGATTTTTTAGTGGGAAATGCTACATCTTCTGATTGGGTATTAAATTTTAGAGGATTCAAAGAAGTCTAGATAGGTACCAGAAAATAAAGTAAAATGAAATTAAGTAAATAATTCCCATAAATAAGAGATGAAGTTGCAAAATAAGGGCAAGTCTGGATTGAAATGTTTAACATTGTTTAAAGAGCTCCATCACTAACTCTTCCCTTGACAGGCTTATTCCTTTAGCAAATATTTTTTTGAAATATTTCCTTCCATGTGGCATTACCATATGTTTCATATTGCATAGATTTCCATAAACAGAGCACATACACACATTTTATAGACTATTGGTCTTTTCCCTGTTCTGAACAATGTTGATGAGAGTTTTCTCCCTGACTTTTATAGGAAAGGGTTTATTATTTTTCAACAGATTGGACTATATCATGTGCTGTTGGGGAGGTTTGTATTTTTCTAAGCTATTCCTCACAGTGACTATAAAGACTAGGGAGTAAACTAATACAGTTTCTTGTCTGGGGAAGTACATCCATCAATCAGCCACCCCAAACGCTTGTCCCAGTAAACGAGCTCTACCCTGAGCTCTGCTACAGTTGCTGAGTGATGTCAGCCAGGACATCTCACCTTTCTGCGGCTCATCCACATACAGGCCTTTCTCCTCTTCTCTTCACACACTGAGGTCATCATTCTGAATGCTTCCATTTTTATAATGAGACATATTAAATAGGATGCAATTTTCTGAAAATTACAGCTTTTAACGTACGCAGTTAGGCAATCTGAATCAAAGTCACTACTTAAAAAAAAAATGCCAGGCTTAAATACATAGCTACGTATACATACTTAGCTAATTAATAGTTGCATTTTGTTTGCAATGGATGTTAGTTTCCATTATATAGAAAAGAGTCGAGGGAAGAGATCAGAGAAGTGTGCCAGAATCTTAAAACCGTACTTTGAGGTGCACCTATGCCAACCCTGCCGCTGGAGAAGTGTCTGCCCTCTTAGCTGCTGGCTGCTCCTCTCCAGGCTGGTGCCACCTTGCAGCCGGAGCCAGCAGAAGTCCTTGTGTGCTTGTGTCGGGAAGGATCAGGAAACTGATACAGCTGAAAGACAGCCCAGCACGAACTGTCTCTATGCGTTTTGGATGGATTCGTTCCCTCAGCTGCTTTTAGTCTCTGCTTCACAAATGCTGCTTCTGGCATGTTGCAGGTCGGCACAACGGAGGGAATGGGCAGCATTAGCTGTGCATAGGGATGGCTGTGATTTTGGCAGCACTGCCAGCTTACAGGTGCCTAAACCTGCAGCCTGAGATTTTCAATAAATGATGAGGCTTCATGGCACAAGGGCTCCATGAATTCTTTCATCTCATAAATTAGACATGACTGAAAAATTCTGTATGCTCCTGGTACAGAACTTCTAAATAAACTAGGAATGGAAACACACAGGTAATACAGACTTAGCAATAATTTACTGGTGTTGCATTTTTCTCCTTTCTGTATAATATCTGTTTCTGCGTGTAACATTAGGTCATTCAATTAAGTCCCTCTTTAATAAAGTAATCTCTTCTTAGTTCTACCGGATGGCCTTGTCTTATTACCTGTTTTAATGAGGGCAACAGTACGGAATCAAGATCACTTATAGATGCAGCATCTCCTTTGTTAAGGTTATCTCAGGCAATGCAGAGGTCAGCAATCAATATATCGTCTGAAAGGTATAAATTTTCAAGGTGCATCATGTATATTTCTAAACATTCAAAAATGTCATCATGGTAGGGAAACATTTTCAAAAAGGGAAAACTGATGCATCTTGTCATATTCTGAAAGGATTGTGTGTGATTTTTAGAATAGTAACGAGAAAGTTAACATTTGTATTCCTTTAATTCCTCTTTCTCCACACTGTCTAGCTAGCTGATTATTATTGCAGTATTATTCCCTGTGGAACATTTTTACAAATGCGTTCTTTCCTGTGACCTGTCCATATACCAGTAAAGTTCATTTGTACTTAAGGAAAAGGGAAATGAGCAGAATTTTCCATTACAATACCATCCCAAACCATCCTTTTAAGGCCGTATCTTTCCTGATGGTACACACCACAGAACTCCCACTTCAGACTCATTCCTTTAGCAAGTGGTAGCCATCGGAAAAAAAAAAAAACAAAACCACAGTTAGAAAAGCTTGTGTCAACCATTTGAATAGCATTTGCCTCCAGCAATATCACTAAAATGGAAGAGAAAATGGTGCCAACTCTCACAACTGAATCTTAACCACCGTTCCCAATCGGTCAAACGTTGACGTGGCCAGAGAGATGTCAGAGCTGGTAGGGCTATAGCAATACAGTCCACTGGGCTGTGAACAGCTTCCACCGTCTAACCAAACCTCTGTTTGGTGTTGATTCAGCTGCCCCTGAATCCCAAATTTGTTTTGCCTTGGTGAGGTCTAAGTTTTAGGACCTGGCCTAGAGCAATGCTCTATTTACACGGGATTTTTAAGCGCTGGCTACTAATTACATTGTACTTGCAGAGATCCGAGCTCTCGCAAAAGATCTTGAGCGAAATTTTGCGTCTCTTTTCCTCTCGCCATGCACCCGTAATGTTGCAAAGAAAAAAAAAATCCTGTTGCTTGTCACGGTTGATAAAATAAATATGTTTTTCAATCCGTTAGTGATATAGTGCTTTCAACAGAGGAGT
This sequence comes from Fulmarus glacialis, assembly GCF_000690835.1. Classification (NCBI taxonomy): domain Eukaryota; kingdom Metazoa; phylum Chordata; class Aves; order Procellariiformes; family Procellariidae; genus Fulmarus; species Fulmarus glacialis. Next base: position 4,267 of record NW_009208326.1, read on the forward strand.
GAATAATACCAGGTGTTCCGTGGGATAGAGACATTGTACTCACATTTCGTTTCATAGGAAACCGTGGAATAAAGCCATGTTTGCATTCTATAGCTGGAAACAAAGAAGTGAATATTCTTGAAGTGGCTGCCTTCAGTGTGAAATGTGGAATGAGGGAGGTTTTGTTTACTGTGAGGAATGTCACTACCAAGTTTCTTAATCCTTTGTCAACACCAAGCTAATTCAGCTTTCATAAAGACCGGGTAGGGCAATGAGTAAATGGATCAGTTACATTCTTCTACTATCACACTATATTAACATTAGAGTTTGCAGGTTGCTCTGCTTAAAGGCTGTCTCAGATTCATGCTTCATGGGGATTTTTTTTGCTAAATCTTTGGCAGGCTATACTTTAAGAATATAAGGAAGCAACAGAAGACATCTGTGAAACAAACATGACGCATTTCACAATGATCTCAGCTATGCAGTAATAGCAATTAAAAGCTACGATACCACAATGGTCACTACAATTAATGCCATTAAAGTAATTAGGCCCAGCAGCTGTAGGGTCAAATAAAGACAGCTTTGTAATGACAATATGCCAGAATAAAATTACTGACATTTCCATCTAAATTATATTCACTAAATTATTGTCTTAATACTAAATAAATGAAGTTACAATAATTCAAAGACTGATTACAGATGAAATTAGCACAACTACTTGCTCCGCAGTTGGCTAAGGTTAACATTTTAAACGTAATTAATAGCCTTTACTCAATGTATCTGGTTATACATGGTGTTTCTCATTTACATTCCTTTGCAATATGCTGACAGCGCTAAACGTCTGAGAAGAAAGATCTCGTCCACCAGACGAAAATGGTTCTTCGTGTTATAGTGCTTATAATGGACATGGTTGCTGCACTGTTCTAATAATAATGACCAGAAAAGGAATGTGGGACAGAGAGGCTCTATGCTGTTTTCTTTTCAGTTTTGTGTTCCAAGCCTTTCCTGGAGTCAACGTGAAATGTAATTGCTCTTTTGACCTCTATCTTCTCTCTCCCCAGGTCTGAGGAAGAGCTACACTGGTTGATTATTGCAGGAATGAAAGGCGCTCTGACCTTGTCGACCGAATGCCTTGCTGCTTTCAATGTTGCCCATTATGCTGAAGGCAGGCAACTCCTGGAGAGAGGCTGAAATCTACAGGAGAGCTGCTTGCCGGGCAGCCTGCCAGCAAGGGCTTCGGCAGCAGCACGGCAGACACCACCAGGCAGCGAAGGAAGCCAGCTGGGGGAGGGAGAGGGGGGGCCATATCAAAACATTGTCAGCACGGCGTATAAAGAGCTCTCAGATGTGGATCACAGATTGCTTCTTCATTAATAAGACTTTACGTCATCCACCTGAAATTAAAAGTAGCAGAGAAGCAAAGGGGAAAGAAGAGTACGGTGGAATGTGGCAGCCGTTAAATTAAAAAAATAAAAAAAATTACCACCCCAAACCCACAGTTTTCACAAGAATAGAGAGATTGTTGCTGTACAAGGATCCATTGAAAATACTCCTCCAAGGAAAACGGGTGAAATATTCAGTTGCTATAATTGTGCTAAATCGGAAAACATTCACCATAAAATCTTCCTTAGAATATTTTTGGAGCTGTAAGAGGCTGGAAAACATACCACCTGGCAAACATTCTCTCTCTTTTCATGTGTGTGTGTTTTTATATATATATTTCAGAAAACCAAACCCTCAGAATTCACAGTCATAAGAAGACATTATTTGAAATTATTTCCTATTACTGACTGTAACTTTCTTTGCTCTGAGCCAGCCATGATGACCGGCTGAACGAGGTTTCTAATTTGACCTGAGGATAATGTGGAGACTCAGGCGAAGCTGTTGAAGGGCATTGATAGTGCAAAGCCCGTCCATTTTAAATGAAGCTATCCAAAAAGAAATTCAAATAACATGGGCATTTCATTTAGAAACAGAGCCTATCCCAGCTGGGTCACTAGTGTTTCAATGTCATCGTGACTTGAAGGCTGCCTAGTGACTCATACAAAATGAATCAGTGCTCTTTATTTGTTTGTTTGTTTTTTTTTTCTCGGTCGTGTATCCCTATCACAAAAACCCACTGCTAAAACACGGACAAAGAAACTCTCGTGTTGTTTACTCAAGCTGAAGCAAGGACTGGATGATTGCTAGATTACTCTTGCACTCATGGAAGCTTGCCGCAGTGGGAGAAATGCAGGGTTAGGATGACAAACGTACCATGTATCGTGTTCAGTGGTCATGTCACACATTCCCCAGCCCTGCTAGATCCCCGCGTGTCCTGCCAGGCTGTGGGTGGGGGTGATGGCTGCTCCTCCTGGCAGCAGGGCCAGAATATGCTGGCAAGTGGCTGCCCTGCACTGCCTCTTGCCTTTCCCCTTCTCCAGGTCTAGCAGGGAAGGCACGTACTACATCTTCACAGGCACTTTCTACCTCGAGACGATGGTCATATCAGGTCACTGCTGCTTAGAAAGAGAAGCCCTGCCCCACATTGATGCTGTACTGCTGCCCAAGAAGCCGGAGCAATAAAGCCGAAGAAATTAGTTGTAGGTCATGTCCAGAGTTGGGCACATATTCCCCTCATTGTTTGGGACCAGCAATGGAGAATCTATCAAAAATCGGTAAAAATATGCACACGGTAAAAATAGTTAATGACCTGTATTGTTAAAAGGAATGCCCCCCATCAAGATTGCACCGAGATGGTCTGAGTTTGTCTAAGTTTATCCCCAATTCATTCCATGCAATTATGTCTCTGATGGAGCTCCATATCATCAAATTTCTGATTCTTTGTAGGAATTTGCAACTGTGACCAATGCTCCCATTTAACCTCTCTGTGATAAGCAAAAACTGACTGTACACCCCAAATCTTTCACGGGGAGGCTTGTTTTCAGCCTTTAAATTTATCATCTGATTCTTTTTTGTGTTTTCTCCAGAATATGAACATCCTGCTTGAACACAGTGCTCCTGTACAAATCACCCCACTGCAAAAAAAAACCCCATAAAGGTAAGATTTAATCTCTTGAATCTTATTTGAGAGTCACCCAGCTTCGTCATTCAGCTGACTATTCCCCATAAGCCTCAGCTCATTTTCAGAGCTGCTGAAGTCCTCTATCCTGTAAGTAATGGCTTCTATTATTTGTTCCAAGCTGAATTGCTGTATGGTATGAGTGGTCCCTTTCTCTTTCCTTTTGTTGGAAAAAGAAAAGCCACAGTGTTGTGTCAAAGTGAAAGAAGTCATGTTTTAAAATAACATGTGTAAAGAACCTGAGTGTGCTAATACAGGGGATCCTTTCATGCAGTTAGCATACCTTCAATAGTTTTTCCATGGAACAAATACAGATTATAGACAGGGGTTGTTACATTTACACTTCACCTTATAGTGAAAGGGCATTCATATTGAATACTATTTTTAATATTATTTTTACTCACGGCCTGTACATTTCAAGAAGCAGTTACCAGAATTAGTGTTGGAAAAAGGAGCATATTGTACAGGCAGAATTGGCATAGTAATAAGAATGAAGCCAGGTGAGCAGGAGTTTAACACACAAAGAAGAGTAAATATATTTTCTCCAACACACTGCAGGAGCCAAGTGGCTTTTTTCCCCATTCTTTCCACAGTTCCGATCCCTGGCAAACAGCTTGCTGCAGCTCAAGTTATTTTGTTTGGAGAAATCTAAAAAGGTTAAGCCAACTAACACCATGAAACAAATGGATCAGAGGTATTTGAATGCTGGAAAGTCAAAGTATTAAATAAATTGTAACTTCATACTGTGCCACTTCTTAGTTTTCATTTCCTTAATCTGAAGGATGAAGTAAAATAAAACTGTGTCAGATGAAAACAAAACAAAATAAAAAAGTATGAGTAATGTGACATGACATATATAAAATAAAAAATAATTGTTTTCACTCAATCTGCTCTCATAGAACCTCTGCAAATCAGCGTATTTTTCCTGAAAGCAGTTCAAAGAACATGAGCTGCTGTTTGCACCGTGTTTTTTGCATCTCTTTGTACTTGTCATCTTCCACGCTTGCTTCCTACAGGCTTTGTATTGTAGATACAAAATAGGAGTTTTGATTGTGAACCTGACAACGTATCCAGGTTTTTTTGGCAGTCTCCACGGGTGCAGTTCTCTGCAATACAAGTACCCACTTAACACAAATGGGTTATGAACATACACAACCACATGCACTTCCAAAACCAAATATTCCTGAATGTTGAATGCACTTTGCATGCATTGGCTTGAGGCACAGATCCTTGTTTTGCCTGCGAATCAGGTCTGGTAGGTGTTCAAAGAGCATAGAAACACATACTTCATAATAGATTCTTCTGTCCACCTAGACCTTCACTCTGTTAAAAAGTAATCATAAATGTCATTTTTCTAAAGCATGGTGGTATGTTCACCATGAAATCACTGGCAGATAAAGCAAAATGTTTAGAAATTACCCAGTATAGCTCTAAAACCAACTTTATGAGGGCTTTGTCTTGGTCTAAAAATGAAAACTGACTACTACCAAAATTGAAAAGACATTAGTAGTTTTCCAGTGTGTGTGTGCATTTTGGTGTATGGTCTAGTTATCATTAATCCTTATTGGGGTGTTTTGTTTGTTTGTTTTGATTAGCATTCTTCTCACACAGATGACACTTTCCACTCTTAAAGCTTGGGAGGAAGAGGTGCTAGTGAACCTTAGAAAGATGACCAGAAGGGAAACCCTGAAAAATACATTAAAATGTTGGTTCTTTTGCTAACTGTCCAACCCTGCAAGGTGCTAGAGTTTTACTGTTGTCATTGAACTGACCAGGGAGAGATGATAAGCCTCTGGAAAAATCATGCACCCCTGAGGATTGGGCTCAACTGTGTCTGTGGGTTCAACAATTGGGCTTGACGCGTACATGCAACCTACGTTTACTCTTTGCTTTATTTTAAAGGTTGAAATGTGGCATTTCAAAAATATAATGTCAGATAAGTAATAAGTCTGAATGTTAAGGGTTTACTGAATATCAGATTTCATCCAAGGAGATGAGAAAGGCATAATTTCTGCAATATTTGCTAGATTAGGGCTTTTATTTTTGTAGGAAGGGTAGATTTTGTCAGGGTGGCTGGCAGCTCCTTGTCAACAGACGGGTAGGAGTACAAGAAGCTTCCTTGTGTTCAGTATCAGCAACTCCTGTTTAATTTGCATTTGAGGGAGTTTTTTCCATAGCTTATTCATTTGCCAGTGAGTTAATGTGTCCCTGCATAATCAGATAAGAATGGAATTGAATTACTAATGATAAGAGGAGGTGGAACAAGGGCATGCCAGTAGAGCAGCCTTTCTTTCACCCACCTAATCTGAATAGACCATAATTTCAACTATCTCAAGTTTGTTTTGGTCTTATTTCTTTCCCCAAGGTAGGAGTAGAGGTTTGTTTTTTTTTTTTTTCTCAAAACTGAGTTTAGAAAATTAAATGCTGTGGATTGGCTATGGCAGCTACTACTTCATTCTGCGAAGCTGGAGTTAAAGAATAAAGCACTCTTGCTTGCAGCTAGGCAAACACGTCACTTACCTTCTAAATCCAATCCAAGAGCCAATTAATTAAAGCAGAGTAAAAAATATTCTCTGTGAAGCACGAAGGAAAAAAAAAAACACAGAAAAATTTTGCTCCCAGTGCAACATACTCTTAATGTGTGCAAGTCAATAGCCATAATTGCATTAGAGTAAATGCAAATATCGTAAACCTTTAGGGCTGTTATGTGCCATTCATGAGGCAGGCCTGCACACTGAAGGAAGGAGGACTTCCAAACAGCTTTGTCGGCTGCTTTTGGGCCTCCGGGGCTCAGAAAGTAGGTTGTGAGCAGCAATGCGTGGGCTGCCATGCCAGACTTGTTGGTGTTCAAGAGGTGGGGCCTTGACCTCACCCTAGAGGTTATGGGTGCACTGCAGGGGTTTGTGTTGCAACCAGGGACGATGCTTCAGGCTGTTTAGCAATGCACTTGTGGGTCCTTCTTTAACATTCGGTAAGGGGCACAGTGACGAGCAAAAGGCTGCAACACAAAGCTGTAGCATCTTAAAACATCGCACAAAAAACCATGAATTTACCACTAGTAAATTCATCCCATCTAGCGTCTCTTGGACAAAGCAGCAGTACAAACACCCTGCAGTTTTATGTTGTATTATTACTTCTAAGCTTCTGTAACTCGACATAGATTATCCCTTTTAGCTGAAATACTTTGTAATGTAGATGAAGCTACTTTTGAATCAGAGAGACAGGTGTTAATGGCCAAGATGCAGGAGGCCCAATTTTAAACTCGTGTATGATGTCATTTCATTTGGCTTCACTCAGCTTCTAATTTGGTTTTGTCTGAGCAAATTCTCTCTGAACTCAGTGAGCTACACGCTTTAAACACGATAGCTAATATAGAAAGTGGATACTTCATATGTTTATTAATTCTGCTTAACAGATTTCATAGTGATTTTTAGCATAAAACTGTGAGCATATACGCCATGATACATTGAAAGCGAATACAGAGCTATGAATATCCATAGCAGTATATATGCAGTTTGAAAGAAAAGTTAACACAATAGCTCAACAGATCTGTTACAGTCTTTCAACCTTTAAGTCTCTAAATATGTATTATGTGGCAAACCTTAAACAGTTCCTGCAGCCTAAAGCTTTCTTGTGGATTTGCTTTGGCCTCTTAAAAAAACACGTATACATTTCCTGTTTGCATATCATCTGCTCAGCAGGACAAACATACCAACTATAAACTATTCTGCCTAAGTAACATAAACTACATGACCTTGCACTGGCCTTTACAAATGATTTGGACCAATGATGTGTTTAATTGGGAATTTAATGGGCGAAAGAGATGTTCCTGTGCTTTTCCAGTCCACAATTATGTTCTTTTTCTGTTACTTCCAGATAACTCTACTGACTTCTAGGAAGGCACACTTTGGACCAAAAAAAAAAAAAAGTAGCAGTGCAACTGGCCCATGCCAACTTCACTGCTGAAAACCCGCAGAATTTGCATCACCATGGGGCAAGCAGATCAAGCTATAAACCAAGTCAAGTAACTATGGTGTCCACCAAAATAGCCTCCCCAAAAGAAGAACTAGATCCTTGAGAGATGTTTCAGCCACTGTTTCTGAAACTAAACTTTGTGACTGCTAACACTGTTGAAGAGCACTGAAGAATACTTGATCCTATCATTGAAATCATAAGCATCTCATTCAGCCAATACAGCACAAGAATCACCCTAAAAATTACAACAGCATAGTCCTTTCTGAAGAAAGCCTATTCTTGATGCTACCAAGTTCAGCCTTTATTGTCCTCTTTCTTCTAAACTCTCTTTTCTTAGTAACATAATTGAGAAAAATATATAGCTATCTAATCTGAATAGGTTTTTATACTTCGTCCATCACTGTAGTGCTTGAACACATAGTACTGTCTTGAGAACTGTAGCGGTATCTATCTACACACAGGATTATGGGATTCCTCATTTAGATAGGAATACGCTTCAGAAATCACCCTCAGAATTCAGATTCTATCAAAAAATTCTAGCTTTGATTACCTCCAAAGTCACCTTATAATCAGCAAACTACAGAGAAGATGCAATACGCAAGAAAGGTGAAGGTATTGAGATCCAACATAGCAGCAGAACACAGAGCAAGAGGGCTCCTCGTGTGGAAACCGGAGCACATCTCAGACATTCTTTGATGCACACAGGTGCCCAGCTAACGACATCTAGCACCTGAGGTAAATACTCATACAGGAGGAATAATCAAAATAGAATGCTTTTCTGTCTAAAACAGAGATTCAAGCTATGGACGGTGTGTTCAGGTCACAGAGAGATCAGGAGAAAAAGGTTTTGCTGCAATGGTAACCCGCTGCACAAAGAGTCTACTTTTCCATTGGTTTCTATTTGCACCTCACAGAAAAAAAAAGGCATGGTCTGACTGTGCCCACACTAGAATGACAATGATTAATTGCTAATTTTTCATCCCCTCATGGAGTTTATTTATGGTAGGCAACTGGGAAGGTGAAAAGAACTACATGCCTCTGATTTTTAAATATCATTTTGTTCCTTCTGTACTGAAGATTCTTTTAAAGCACAACACATCATTCAGTGAATCACTGAACTTACAAGAATCTCAGACCCGCACAAAATTTTCCAAAAATAGGTGCAACTAGCTTTCTTACTTCAACTTTCCCCCAGTCCCTTAAGGGATTGGTGTTGCCCTTCAGGTACCCAGACAATGCTTGGGAATGCCTGTGATCTTTAAAATACAAAATTCCAGCTCCACTGTATTTGTATGAAAGCCAATCCTGTATTTTTCCCTAAGCCATAGAAAATGTCAAAATGTGTAAGGCGTTATGATGTTCAGAATTAGAGCCCTTACTGCATGATTTATAGACATTAAGATATGTCACAGCAATTGTCCTACATAAAGAAACCCAAGAAGATTGTATTTTTAAAGGTCTTCAAGTAGATATTTACATAATAATGATTGTGAAGGAGTAGGTGTGTTCTGCTAGGCAAACCTCTGTAAGTCACTTGTTTCTGCAATTGGCAAGAGCTTTTTACAAAATGTTATAGGAATGTCTACAAAGTTGTTGCCTTCTAGCCAGAAAAAAAAAAAAATCCGCATTTTAAGAAGGATTTATTCATTCACATAATTAGACTCTAAAGCCGTAAATGGCTGTGCTGTGCTGTATGCTTCCATTGTTCCCAAAGCTGCTGCATATGTTTATTGAATTGGCCTTTCCAGTGGTTAGTGCTGGTCAAATCTGACTTTTTTTAACTAAAAGGGGAACAATTAATTTTCTTTAAATAGCCCCCTAAGCCATGGTCCCGAGTGCGCGGGAGTACAAATCTATGTTTAGGATCTATTTTATCAAGTCTCTTCTCTAAACTCCAGCAACCATGTAAAGGCAATATTCAAGACACACAGCCTTAAAGAAAGTTATACCGAAGCCTTTGAAAGGCAGGGGTTTTGATTCAGCCACAACAAAGATCAGTATCCGTTCCTGCCTGTTGATAAGCCACCAGAAGATTTCTAAAAAGGTTCACAGACCTTAACTTCCATGAAGAAAAGCCACAGACAGATAAGCTGGATCTTCTCTAGAAACAAGATGATTTCAAAAAATTGAAAGGCATGGGATATGGTTTCTGCGCATGCACAGTAAGATGGAAGGATCAGACTTCCAGCACATGGGCGGCTCTCCATTGCTACCATTGTGAAGGTAGTGGGTCATCGCTGCCCAGGCAGCTCCAGGGACACCTGCGGGATTGCAGAGCAGCTTTGCAGGGAATGTGCAATAGGTCCTGATGTTGAGCTTCCCACAACGGCTGTTGGGGCCTCTGTGAATGGAGACCTGCAGCTCCAGGGGCTCCTGCTCTGAGACGATTGTGAAGACTAGCTGTAAGAGCAAGAAGCACTCAGAAACAGATTCATTATCCTTGATTGTTTTGGTCAATTCTTACTGAGTTGTGAAAAACAGACAAAGCGATCACCTCTATGCTTTCGAAATGTACGTGGTGATGACAGGCACACATAAATTCTGCCAACAAAGTTCATTTCCCTCTTTCTGCTTTAGTGCTTCATAGCGACCTACAAAAAAGTCCAATGGGCAATAGGGAAAATAGTGTGCAGAAGAGGGAGATGGTGTTAGTAAACAGGTGTTCAAATATTTGTTCTTTTTTTCTCCAGGTTTTTGTCAAACAACTGCAAATCAAAATCACACTATTTGATTACAATGTCTTGTATATCATTCCGTATAATTGGTCCTATTGTATTCCTTTAGCAGCATGGAATACATGTCAATTACTATTTGCAGGTTTGGAGATGTATATATTTGTTACATCTTTCCTGAAAGGCTTGAAAAATAAAAGCATTTTCATTTAGCTTATTAACGTTATGTAAATGGCAACATAACTAGTCTTGATTTGCTGCCACTACCTTGGAAATATTTAAACATTATTATTACTTAGCTCAACATTCCAGTTTTATCTCTGAAATTAATGCTTTTAGGCTCAATTTATGCTTGTCAACAAATAATGATCATAGATGTGAGCTGGTTCATAATCCAGAGGTACTAGGTTACAATGTGTTGCCATGGAAACTGTGTTTTATTGCATTTTCTCTGCTTGATTTAAGACATTTGACAATCATAGCAACTGTTTGCCTGTCTTCCCGTATCATAAAAAATTCAAAAACACAAACAACCAATAAGGGACATTCATACAGTTCTTGGACCTCACTATAAAAATAAAAAAGAAATGACAACCTTATATTTAATAGGGACCTTTTGTGAATAGTTTATCTCACAGAATGTCTAGGAGTGTTGGAAAATTCAATCAGTGGTTAGTCATCGAATGGACCTGTCTTGCCTGTGGTTCATTTTGTTTATTGCATCATATATCTTTTATGATCACTGGGACTTTAGCCTGAAACAGCATTTTCTTTAACAAGAGCCATGTTTCCTCTAACGTTGTTTATTGCATCTGAAACATTACTCTTTGAAACCACAGTACATTTTCAATTGAGCAAAGGTCTGTAACGGAATACAGCATGTCTGTGTTTATTCAGGATCCCGAGTAAAAAATATCCCAGTTCATGTAACATTAATCACTTTGCCAGTGTTCAGCTGAGGTCATTGCCACATTCCTAGCAGTATTAAGCCGAGTCAAGATTAATCACGTACATTAAACCCTGCAAGGAAAGCACGTGAAGCGGATCTGAAATTAGACATTTGGTGAAGGACTAAGAGAGCACTGTAACAAAATATGTTAGCAGTGCTGTAGCAAGCTTTCAGAATGATATGAGATTTTTCCTACTATGCTGTTGTCAGCTCATCTATATTTAAGGCTTTGTTGCTGTCTCCTTCACTTAACCCATTTTTTAGATGTTTTAAATAAAACCACTAAAGCCCTTTCTAGATTGTAGGACTGATTTTTCCCCCTTTTTTACTTACTCATGTATTTTAAAAATGCATTAATGTATTCTTATGTAACTCAAATTAGGCTTCAGGGATTTTTAAAAACCAGGTAATAAAATCCTGCAATATTTTAAGACAGAAAAGTCAATAATCAAAGAGTATTTAAAATCAGTTATCCTTTCACACTTTCTCTTCGTTCTGTATATGCACATACATTAGTACCATAATGCTTTGTATTTCATGCTGATGTCACTGCAAGTGTAAAAGATGCATTTTACACTATGTCTTTATGTTGTACATGGTACACCGTAACAATTCCTTCATCCATTCTTGTAAACTTCCATTAAACGTTTGTTTTTATCATGTTACACAGTCATAAAAGGATAATTGAAGTACAAATAATTCCCACTGAAACCCCAAGGAGAAAAACCTGTGGTGACGTGAGGTTTACAGTCAGTTATCTCTGTCTTGAGAATATACTGAAGTGTCAAAAACACTAGATTCATGTTTTAAAAAAAAATCAAGAAACTAGGCAGTTCAGCAACAGGAATGGAAACTAAACTGCTGAACTATAAAATTAAAGCAGGCAGTTTAATATTATTTTGCCATTCTGCAATGGCCTAGCCATGGCCTGCAATATCAAACGCTCTCTTTTTCAGTGATAGCAGAAAGTTTTTTCATACAGCCAACATCCAAAATCTGGGCTTGCCCTAACTGTAGCTGTTTAAGGTTGTGGCCTTACATAGCTCTACAGAGTCACAGAAATAAATAAAACATGCCCTCACACAGTCGTCTCATCAGAGCACAAAAGAAGACTCCTGGGGCTGGATGGACTGGGCATTGAAGGCAATCCTTCTCTCCTTGGCAAGCCCCATGCTCCCTACCTGAATTCTGTGATGTGCAGGAGGGATATCCACCTCAGAATCCTCACCAGGAAAGGCTGTTTTCTATAGAAAAGGTCAGTGGCATCTCATCTTGGTAAAGACCCTCATCCTGAAAAGGACACCTAGCACCAAATGCTACAAGCTTTAGGAGAATCATGATGTTTCTGCACAGGTTCAGACACTATTAAGTTTTTGATCTCCTTCCCTACGAACTTTCACTGAGCAAGAATGGGGTTTTTGTAGCAGACCAGCGCAGAAAGCAGTGAGAAAGTCTAATGCTTCCCTGCACTTAGAAAAGAATGTTCCTGTTATGGATCATGAGAGGCACTGGTCACAGCTGAAGGCAGGAGATGCTTCTAGTAGCAATGAAATTTATGAGACATCTGTTTCATGTGTGTTTACCACAACTTTATACCAAACTGATGTCTGGAAACAATCTTTATTCAGATCTGATTGGCATGTACTCTTGATGTTCCTCTATAGAATGAGTCTTTTTCCAGTGGTTGTCTGGGAGGTTTCTCTAACAAGTTCCCCTCTGCTGCAGAGGCTTACAACATTGGGGAAAAAAACCATGTCTGCTGCCTTCCTGGGTCATACCGTAGGTGTGGCTTTCATTGTTTGCATATAGGTCTCATATTTGCTGGAGGATTTGGGAGTGAATTCTGCTGCCTACGATGTTTCAGTAGGATTTAGAATACATATTCTGTGCACCTCCTAAAACACTTACTGCATGGTTTTCTGCAATGGCAGGGATTTGGACTTCTTGTACAGTTCCTTTCCAAACCCGTACTGTGATGTTCTCTTACAAAATGGCTAGGAGTCCAATGATTTCGACTGTGCTCCTAGTTCTATCACAGACTTCATGTATGACACTTGAACTTGCACTCGTCCATACTACCTGTCTATCTAGCAGTTCATCTACTAGATATCTCTGTCATATGTGGGCTTCTGCCACATATTCTGAAGCGGTATTTATGAACTGCTGTTTGAGAAATAAATCAAACTTGCTTGGGTTTTTTCAAGTTTTTGTGGAAAATAAGTTTTCGTCCCTCTTTTCTGTCTTTGAGAATATTTGCTTCCAAAAACTTCATTAATGCAAGTTTAAAGTCAACTGACGGAGCCTTGCATGCCTGCAATATATCAAACTGCATGTGAAACATTGCGCCTGGAAATCAGAGTTTACTACTGGCTTTATCTGAGACTAAATTGCACTGGTACCTGTCCCTTTGGCTTTAGGTGATGCCATAGTATTATGTTGGGTTGGTAGTATTATTACTACAGTTGAAGTTCCACCACCATAAAACCTGACAATGTTTTTCTGAGTCTTTTTTTTTTTTTAATTGATTGATTGGTTGATTGATTGGATGACTGATATCCCATTACAGATTTTGAATTAACAGTGAGTCTATGCCAGTCCTAGGAGTAGGGATGCCTCTTAGAGATATTTCTCCATGCTCAACTTCAGAGCTGAAGACACAAAGCGAATGTGTCAAGAATGTCACTAAAAAGTTCTGCTTTTGTTAAATTCACAGTGAAGAATAAGACCGTTGAAACCCTCCATGAAAAAAATATGAATCTGTGGCTCCATGTGTGCCAGTGAATGCATGCCAGAATGAAGGCCAAGGGAGATAGAGCACAAAGTAGTCCCCATGGGTGAGTCTGAGATGCTTTAACAAATAAGCCACCTGCCTTGAAGACAGGGAAGAAGCCAGTGGGCAATGTGCAAGAAATCAGGTGACTTTGTATCGGGTTCCTGTATCTGAAAGAAGTCATACAGAGATTTACTTTGTGTTTCCAAAACTGCTCAATGAATTTCACTCAACACAAAAATACACACACCAAGACAAGAAACAGTAACTCTTGCAATTATTTCCTTACTCCCGATTTCTTACCATTTTGGAACATTCTTCTGTAGTCAATGGCCTGGCTCAGAATATTCTGTGTGACTCTTCCAAACCATTTGCCTTCCAAACCATTTACTGCCTTCAGCTCAGCTCATCATCTATTACATATGTTGATCTAACAGCCAAACCTCTCTGCTCTGCTATAAAAGCAGGTTTATTTCTTCCCTTCTTTTGCCTAGGATTTCCCATGCATCTCTGTGAGTCCCTGTTCCAATACCTTGATTTCTTCGCTCTTTTTTTTTTCAGTGAGAAAGTTACTGCAAAGTATACTGTTGTGAATTTATAGCACAGTCATTCTTCTGCACTAAATCCCTCACAGTGCAAATGCTCTAAGGACTGAGGCAGATCATTTCTTTTTACTGCAGCCGTGCCAGGAGAAGTGGTTTCTACCCCTAGGTACCGAAAGTTTTTACCTGTTTCTCTGAATCAGGTGCTTTCATGAGTACGTCTTAGTCTGCTCCTGGCAAAATGAACTGGATTGGTTTACGTTTAAAACATATTTTTTGGCAATTCAGATCTGGTGATGGCAGCTGGGACAGCAGTCTGAGAAGAGGCAAGTCTCTGTCCTGACGGTATAGTTAGATGAAATGGCATAAACCAATTTCATGGTTTACTGTGACTAAAAGGGGTGGTCCTGCTCTGTTCAACCCTCTATTTCCTCTCCCTCACTCCCACCTAACCTACATGCTGCCAGTGACCCCCTTAGAGGGGACACAGATGCCCCTCTGACTGCAGAGTGAGCTGATTCAGCTCACTGAGCCAGCAGCAAACTAACCCCACAAAACAGTCAACAGTTTTGTGTTGGCTTAACAAACTCCACTGACTCATTTAGGGGTCAAATGAGTGCCAGAGCTGTGCAATGGAGAGGATGAGACCACACAGCTTGAAGGGCTGGAGGAAAAGTGGGAAAACAGGGCCTGAAGAATGGGACTGCCCCTTTTGGCAGCAGAAAGCTGTTAGAGCAGCTCAAGTGTCTGGCTGAGCTGCACCCTTACCGTGCACAAAGGATGCCCATACGAGAAAGAGGCAGTAGTTAGTGTGCTGTAAAGTCACACCCCTGCGTACTTTGCAGTAACTTCACTTGATCCATAAGTCTTTTGTTCTGTGTTTGTTCTCCAAATTCCCTCCCTGCAGGCAGGTAAGGGAAGTAGCTTCAGCTAATCTCCTTAGCATACCTATTGTCTGGCTAAAGTACAGTCATTATGTTCAACAAGCCTCCATTGTAACCAGTCTGAGAGAGAGAAGACACAATCCATGTGAGTTGGATACCCATTTGCCAGGGCATTCAGAAGTACAGCAAACCTGCAAGCTCGCCACACCAACCAGAACTCCCAAATCTTACTCCACGGCTGCATTAAGTCAGAGTTCAAATTACTAGACGTTGATTAGGTGGGAGAAAGGTTTGCCAGAAAACTTCTTCTGGTTGAATGCACATACATTGCACAGCAGAACATGTCGGGCCCCTTATCTAATTAATTCTGTAATTAACAGACATTGCCCAGTTTTAGAGAGATCAGCCTTTTTGTGAGCACAAGTAAAGCCAGTGGCTGCGACAGAAAATGTGGGTTTGAATTAAATTTTCAGTGACCAGTTTTGACCTTATTCCCACTAGTAATTAGCAAGAATATTCCACTACAATCAATGGCTTAAAACAATAGAGGCAGCTTCAGGATATGACTACTAGGCTGTAAACAACCATTGCAGATGAAATAGAGTTATTTTCTAAGTCTATTGTGACTTGTTTATCATTGTACTCTCATGACTCTTCCCAGAAGTTACTGAACTTCACCTCCCCCAGTAAAATACCCCTCTAACTCAATTCTGCCTAAGTGGGTTCACCTACTTAAACAGTGGGGAAAATAGTTTTGCTAATTTGTCTCATTTTGGCTGGAATGGTCTAGGGAGTGTTCAGGTCAGGGAGAATATGATGCACTATCCCCAGGCAGATGACGGGCACTACCTCTTCCACTGGCACAGCGATTTGCGGAGTAAATGTCTACCTCTACCGCGCTGGTCTCCCAGGGAGATATCCAGAGATGTCTTCAGAGTAAGAAACTTTGAAGGACCAATTAGATATATATTGGATAAGCCATTAAAACATCATTTCATTTTAATGATTTGTATCTACAAGAGGATGTAAATTAGTAATGCCTTATCAAACTTTACAGTTGAAGTTATTAAAAAAGACCTCTGAATAGTAGACGATCAAATAAAATTATATATATGTATATATATACATATACTCACACACATGCACATACTCACATTACTGCCGGAAGAGCTAAAATCAGTTTGGGGTTTTTTGTCTCTCGTAAAACAAATGGCTCACACATGTTGTCCAGCTTGAAAGTTTCCAAAAGAGCTGATTGCCAGCAATTATTTTATATTTTACGGTGCATTCTTTCACTCTATATTTGGTTTTGTTCATGTGGAGTGCTCAGTGCAATACAAAGGTTTGTAGAGGGTTGGAATTCCTAGATGCCTCCTGAAAGCTTGTTATTAACAGAGGCTGCTTGAAAGTACTTTCCATAGCTGCTGGCTGCTCCTGAAACGCATAACAACAAGCTTTCTTGGGGGGCAAAAAAAAAGGGAAACCTTAAAAAGAAAAAAAAAAAGGAGAGGACACTAATTTTCCTGATTCTGAGTAGGAGGTATAATGTCTTTATAAAGTAATAATTAAAAGAAAAACAATTACTGGTGCCTTATCTGGACCTTGCAGCTGTACTTCCCGCTTTTGCATTAGCAGTGTGTGTTCTAAGGTTATGAAAAACTATGAAAATTGCATCTTAAGTGGAGTTTTATTCTTTTTCCTAGGATTTGATTGAAACAGACAGCTACATTTTGTGTATATATAATTAGGCAGTAAAATAGGCTTTGAAGGCAGATTTCTGTTTAGTATGTGAGTCACACGCACAACAGTCTTTCATTCAGCAACCAAAGACTGATCTTTTTAATGCCTCAACTCGCTCAACATGTTTTCTGAATGCTACATCTTGCAGGAAAGGCAAAAAAAAAAAAAAAAAGGAGAGAAGAAAAAAAAATCAAACAGCTTTTAAGCCATATTTCTCTCTTTCTTTCTGTTTTTCCTCGTTTCCCCAAATGAAAAACAATCTGAAAAGCCAATCTAGCTAGTCTGTGGTGATTTAACCTTATGACAAACTGATTTTTATCATCTTTCTTTCCAGATTGTCGTCCAGGGCAGCACTGAATGCTGCACCAGCTCTAGGCGTATCTAATCCCTCTCATAAAAGGCCATTGTGGTAGTAAAACTGAGACCAATGGCTTTTTCATTCTCCACCTCTCAGCTCTCCAAAGTAATGGCAATGGGGTCTCCTCTTCATGTTTTTCTTTTCAGATGCATAGTTTCTCCTTTTAATAAGGCTAAAATAGAGAGAAATAAAAGGAACACAATCACATTTTCCTCAAAGCTCTTTCTATAAATACCTTCTGGAGAACTGAACTTAGGAACAATTATCTGCAATCTGAGTTGTTTGACACTGTGTGTGAATACAGCAACGTATCCTTGGAAGTTTCTGATCATTCTGAAGTATGTGAACATGTTAAAATGTTGGGCAGATAATACTTAGGGCTTCATATTTTCTGCTTAGGGTCACACTCTGGCATTCTTGCTCACCCTGAGGCCTGTGGAACTGCAGATGTCATAAGGGTAGTGCTTAACACAGGCACAGTTCTCACACCTACTTCTTGCAAAGTAATCATGTAGGAGCCATTGTCCACTTATATTGTGCACTTGCAATACATTCTTGTCAACAATATTTTCCTCCCCAAAGACAAATTATAACCCAGTATTTTTATGAAGAACAAGTAAGAAGAGTAGACAGCAAATACTCTCCTGAAAAAGTGCACTTTCCTTTTTTTTCCAAAAGCCTTGACCTTGGTGCTAAATGTTTTCATTAGTAATATGCTAACAGATTATATTTCAGAACTAGTTCACCATTTTCATAGAAACATAGAATCATAGAATGGTTTGGATTGGAAGGGACCTTAAAAGTCATCTAGTTCCAAGCCCCCTGCCATGGGCAGGGACACCTTCCACTAGACCAGGTTGCTCAAAGCCCCATCCAACCTGGCCTTGAACACTTCCAGGGATGGGGCATCCACAACTTCTCCGGGCAGCCTGTTCCAGTGCCTCACCACCCTCATAGTGAAGAATTTCTTCCTTATATCTAATGTAAATCTACCCTCTTTCAGTTTAAAGCCATCATCTCTCGTCCTATCACTACATGCCCTTGTAAAAAGTCCCTCTCCATCTTTCTGGTAGGCCCCCTTCAGGTACTGGAAGGCTGCTATAAGGTCTCCCTGGAGCCTTCTCTTCTCCAGGCTGAACAACCCCACTTTTGAACAGCAGTACAAGAGAAAGTTGGTCTGCATTTGATTACAAATTTTTATTTGACCTCAGTGGAATGCTTTTAACCAGCAAAATACAGAGTGCTAGATAAAAAGATTTACAGCTAGAAATAGTTCACACAAATTCATTCCTCCAAATAAAAACACTGCATTTTGACACTTCTTATTAATATCAATGTACTTACAGATATCTTTTAATATCACCATTAAAATTAAAACCTAACAACACTGTTTAAAAGCTATAAAACTTTGCTTTGGGCAACATTTTAACACAAGTGTTTTAATTCTGAGGGAATTACATTCGTGCACTTATAATTATAGAAGTGTAAAATTAAAAAGCAAATAAAAAAAAATTGTAAAAAAAATTCTGTAATTTACTCCTAAATTTCAAATCTGGAGAGAAAGGGAAGGAGGAGTGTGTATACTGGAAAATACTATTCCATGGTCCAGAGTATGGAATAATTCATAAGTACAATTTGGAAATCTCCTGTTGGGCATTCTTGACGAATATGAGCTAGAATACACTCTGTAGAAGCAGTGATCTTCACAGCATTTCTTCCAGATTCTTTTATAGTATTTCTGTGGGAAGATGGTTGAAAAAATAGCACTTCCGTCTCCAGGACACCACAGAAAACCTTAAGCTCCAGAAGGATCCCTGAGCATCTCCTGAGGACTCAAGACTTCTTTCATCAGAATTACGGAATGTGCTCCAGGTCTTTTTTCACATTCCCGTGGCTGTTCAGGGAATAAGACAAAAAGTCTGCTGCCATCCCTGCTTAAAGGATTTGAATGCACAGAGAGTCTTCATGTAAGGCAGATAAAGCTGAGACCTGTGTGTGACTCTTTGGACTGTATTTCTTTTCTCCAGTCCCAAAGAAGAGAGCAGTTTCAGTCACTAGAAGGTCTGCTTTAATAGTAGTTATTTGCAATACACATGTCTAAATCTAATGCAGATGTTCTTAATCACATTACACTTGATCTCAATATGCTTAACAAACACAGTCCTCAGGGCACCCTGTAAGATAAGTAATCACTGTTACCGAAATTACAAGTGAGGAAGCAGAAGCATTGTGATGAGAAGACCCACAGGTTTCAAAGTCCAGATTGTACAGAGGCTCACCAGCTAAACAAACCACCTCTGCCTTGTGTTTGACATGAACAGTGCCAGCTTGAGAGCATGTCACTGCTCTAAAACAGAGACATAAGTGATGATGCACTCAGTTTAGCTACAATCATAACTTTCTTCCCTAATAAGAAGAATGATCAACCAGTGATGATGATATTTGTTATTTTCTTGTATCACAGCAGTGGTGTGTAGCACCAGCTAAGTTTCACGGCCCCTGCTGTGGTACAACTCCTAGATGTTGAACCAAGGAGCGTAACAAGACTATTGGAGTGTTGTACACACACCACAGGTTGACAGAGTAAGACACGACCGAAATCTTTTTGAATGTTGTATAAAATTTTCTCATTCTCAGGTGATTTATTGCCTTTTGTGGGAAATTCTCACAACACTGAATTCTTTTGTGACTTAATATTCCTTACCACCGGACTTCTAAATCTATGCATTTCTCAGAGTTTTTTTCTTGCCATTTGCTCATTTATTTATCAGGATTCTCTTTTTAAATTAAACTTTTGCAATCATATCTATGCAGAAAATACCTAAGGGCTGGATGGGTCTTCTGCTCAAACATCAATAACGCCTTTCCACAATGTTTCAGATAGCTCCATAGAGAACACAAAAGCCTTGAAAGTGAGTAATGTCTCACCTGATCCAGGCTCCCTTTCCACTAAAAAACATAGCTGCATTAGTTTTGGCTGAGGAATTAAGGATGTTTTTATATCCACACTTTGTTTTAGTTACCATTTCAAGGAAAGATGGCCAAGTCACAGAGGGAAGTACCATGACCTTCCCAAGGTCACATAATAATTGTGAGGCAGCTGAGAACAGATCTCCCAGTTCCCCATCCTCTGCACTAACGAGAACATTCTTCCCCTTTTGTATTTACACTGTCCTCTTCTCTGTCTCCCTCTCTTGGCCTCAAATCCCCCTCTCCTTCTTTTCTACTGTCTTGATCTCTGTCTCCTCATGCTTCTTTTCCAGCAGGTCCCTTCTTGTGCAGTTGAGGATACGAAGCTTTCTTTGTGCTTCTCTTTTCCTGCCCCAGGACAGCAAAGGAAACAACAGGAGAGCAACAAGAACAGTCAGGAAAGCAAGAGGCCATAGTTGCCTGCTCTGGTACACATAGAGAAGTTCGTAGAGATACTCTCTTCACTTGTAGCTCCAGTGGCCCACATACTTCATTTGTTAAAATGCCTCTCAGCCTGATTATCAAGATCTCAGGCGTTCATCTTGTCCTAGACATTTTATTTTCTCTTTCCACACCTCCGCAGTGTTTAAATCTACCAGACGTCAACTCCCAAACACATTCTGATAACTTCTTTGGTGAGTTTTCAGGGTCATTTCTGCTCAAGTTCCTTTCTGTCAAAATTGTAGCAGCATGTTTCCTCATTCCTCCCCTGAGGATGATATACCTAACCCTGGCTTTGAAATTCACAGATTCATTCCTCACTTCACCAGCCAGTACACACTCTGCCTCTTAGTCATCTTTATCTTACTCCTAGTATGTACTACCTGATCTTATCTCTGGCCTATTCCTTCTGCTCATCCAGCATCATGCTTCTCTCTCTCCTTTCACATTGAACAATAAATCCCTCTCACCCCAGCTTCTGCTGCAGACTCCTTAACGTTTAACTGGCTACTTCTCTGCAAATTCCATTTCAAGACTCACCTTCCCTCTCCCTGGCCTATGACTCCTAGCCTTCTCTCTAATAAAACAATCTAATTCTACTCCCTAAGTCTCAGCTTCATTTCCCCATGCTCATTTGTTCTCTCTGAAATTCTGAAGTATGGCATCCAGCCACTGGCCTTTTGTACATTTTTCACCTTAGCACTATTATAATATGGATGCTGCCCGACTAAAATACTGAATCTGCATCCATCATTCCTATTACAAATTATAATTGACTGTAAAACATTAAGCTACTTTGTATGAAAGTAGCTGTAAAAAATACACTGTGTAATAGAGTACTAAGGCTATGACAAAAGGCTATAACATAGATTTTAACATGTATTGCCTGTTTCTCATCACACACAGTCTATTAAGCAAGAAATACACATTTTTAATATTATCTGAATGTTTACACAATGCACTACATAAATAAATAAGCTGATGTTTAAATTACTTGAGGACAAACTGAGTATACAGTGAACTGAAGACTATATTCATGTCTGGATAAAAGGTTTGTAGTTCAAATTCTACAGCAGAACTTCACAGAACTATTAAGTTACGAAATGGGAAGGACTTACTAGGTCATTCAGTCCATTCTAATGCCAAAATGGAGTCATTCCCCATAGTATTTATTTTCAGTGCTTTTTCCAGCCTAATTTTCAAGTCCTATGCAATGGGACTTAAGAACTTCCTTTGGGACATTATTTATTTCACTGATTAGCACATTTCACCGTTAGGATTTTTTTTTTTCCATCTTCAACTGCTGTTCTTCTTTTCTTTTTTTTATCCCTGTGCTCTCAGAAAGATAGTTTCTATCCTGTCTATCTTTCCC
>NW_009208326.1:26010-27098 GCF_000690835.1 Fulmarus glacialis
TCCCAAACAACGTACACACACACACAAAAACAGTGTCTTTCATAAATCATTCCCTCTAGTTGCCAGTTGCCAGGCCATTTTTGTTGCTTTTCTATAAACATCACAGCAGTACTTTTTTTCCATATATAACCTATATTTGTGTGCTGAAACACCAGAGACACTGACCTTTAGATTAGATAACAAAGTGAGACTCCTTGTGAATATGCAGATAGATGTAAAAGAGTCTATGGACTGTTCTAAAGAAGAAGAAAACATTGTTATCGTTGCCTCTTTCAAAAAAAACCCGTAGTATCTAACATACGTATCTGTGTATAATGACTCCTCTGTATGTTTGTATCACCAGTTCCCACACTCCGGTCTGTGGATCGCTGGCAGTCTGCAAAGCTGTAATAAATTATCCACAACTAATCTGCAGAGCCAGCACTTTGCTCACATCAATTAAAAGTTTGTTCCTAAGACTGCGGGATAGGCTGCGATAAATTCTGAGGGTGGTAAGGATGTGCTAATCCAAAGTTTTCAGATCAATATGGTAATTTCCAACGTACCGCTTCCAAATCTGCTGTGAGAAACCCTTTACGTGCAAAATGTTGTATATGAGAGAAATGCGACTCATTGTTTACCTAATTAATCTGGTAAATAAATCCTCAAGAGAAATAGATTTTTGTCTTCTCTTTAGTGCGAAGTTGAAGAAAAAAGAATGATGGTTTAATCTTTGCAGACATGCTGTGTATAATAAGGAGGTTGTCTGAACACAGACGTACCTCTGCTCCTGCAACATGAAACGCAGGAACAAAGGGTGCAGTTGGAAGAGATCGTCTGAGGGGAAGTAATTAAGGCTCAGCTGCAAATGACGGTAGGACTACCTGGCATTTTCAGACATTAATACATTTAATACCAATGATCTTAAATTTCGTCCTATCACCGGGACAGCAGCATCGGCAAGGACTGAAAAAAGCCCTTCCCGAAGTTGTCCGTGAATGACTGTTTGCTGCAGCCTTTATTTTCCCACTGATCCTGCCTCTGGACTCGGGCCTCCGGGGCACACGGGGCAGCGGGGTGGCGCGGCCGCCTCCCCCCGCGGGCAGAGC
>NW_009208327.1:0-7979 GCF_000690835.1 Fulmarus glacialis
CTCCGTCCCCCTCAGAAGGGAATCCCCCCTTGATCTGGTCCAAATTCCAGTTAAAATTATGAAGGGCCTTGGAGTAAGCCTTGGAACTGGAATTATTATGCTGTTGATTGAGTACCAGGTTGTCAGTGATGAGTGTTTGAAAGATGGCTACTGTTGCAGTTGCCTTCTGATTTCCTGTTTCACGTACTTTGAGAGGAGAAATGCTTGAAATCATCACAAAGAAGTTTAAAATTTTATGCATAGGTTTTCCTGCATAGCACAATTTCTTAAACAGTGGCTGGCAAAATACTACTAAAAATCTGTTAGAAAAAACAGGCATTGTTACGCTCCTTAAATATTGCAACTATGATTTAATTTTCTTGCTGTTTTTTTAAGTACTGTTATAGGTACAAAATATATTCTAATGTACAACCTGATACTGTGTTGGTAAACTAAAAGGATTTTCTTTTTTCTTTTTTTCCCTACCTATTTTGCTATTTCTGGTTTTGGTTAATATTCCTTTGGGATTTTAAGGTTTGGTGTGGGTTGTTTTTTTTTTTTTAACAACGAAAAAATGATCTGACTTTCTTAGTAGCTTTAAGATGCATATTTTAATTGTTTCAAAGAAAGTTAATAAACAAAGTAGACTTCATATTGGGGTATAAATGAATATCTTGATGCACCTTTACATATATTTAGTAACTTTTTTCCCTTTCTTTTCCACTAGCAGCAACCTCTGATAATACAAATTTGCCTTGTAAAACTTTTGGTTGTGGGGATTTGACTTTTTCTTGGTTTTAATTAGTGGTTTGTTTATGCCTGAAAGGATAATCGTGACAAAAGACATAACTATGTGATGAAAAAAGTTTAAAATTAAATTCTAGAGAGAAATGTGAAATATGTAACATCTTCATAAAGGGTAACTGTAAGAGGTGTTTGGTTGTTTTGTAGATGGATTAAAACCCTACATTAACCAGATTAGGATATGGGGACCTAATGAGATGTTGAGCAAATGTAATATATCCTCAAGTCCTGACCCTGACAGTGGTTGGGACATAATAGTCCACAGTAAAGAATATGGTATGTCTAAAGAGACTTCCCAGACGAGATGCTGCTTCTTGTCTCTGCCACTTAGTAATGACATGCCTTATAACTCACGTTCTAATTAAGCACATAAATATTTAATTTTTCTTCTGCTGTGGTGAAAAGCTGAAATTGTTCTGCTGAAGTCTTTGGAATTACATGATGTAAATCATGAAGAACTGAGACTACAGTCTTCTTTGTACTTAACATAACCTCTGTTTTTATTTTCCCATAAGACCGTCTCAAGTTAATACAAAATAAGCCTGTGTATTTCTTTTGAAGACAAAACAGGAGTGAATGTCTTTAATGACATAATTTGTAACATCTACTTAGTATTACATGTTGCACTTCAGATTGAGGCAGTATATCAGTTTAACACTCCGACCTTCAAGGAAAAACAATGTTTTGCATAGTTTGGGGGCTGCTAACCCAACACTGAAAATGGTATGTAACTAGAGGCAACAAAAATCATTCCTTCACCTGTTCGCTTTGCAGTGATTTGGACCTGTTCACCAGTAAATAAGTCTGACCCTCAAGAAGAGTTGCCTAAATGGCTTGAAAGAGTTTTGCCATTTGTGACAAGACATACAAATGCTAGGTCCCAAAGTTTTCATGATGTGGAATGGAATAATTTCAAAACAGAGAAGTTCCTTTAGATTTTAAATGAAGTATCAAGGGATATTTACTGTGGAAAAATACTACTGTGGAGGAGAAGTTAATGGAGGGAGTAAACAAAATCAACATCCTTTCTTCCTCTACAAATTTATATTGGCTACAAGAAGCAGCAGTGGATTTTATAAGTAAATTATTTGTAATATCCCACTGTCACTCAGTAGCTGGAAAATTCCTTAATTTAGTGAAACTGCATTTGAAAAGTGCTTTTTGTGGCTTTTGAAATTATGGCTTTAATTATTGATCAGACATTTCAGCATGGCATCCATAAATGCAACACATTAATTACTCTAGGAGTTAGCTGTGGAATTGAAAAAAAATGCTGAATAGATTTAAACTTCTGCTTTGCACACTACAGGTGGTGCCTCCTTAATTATTGTAAGCTCTAAATAGTGTAATGATGGTCACCAAAGCAAGTGAAATTAGTTAGCCAGATAGGAGAAGCATTTTCTTCCTTTCCGTAAAATGTAACATATACTGTCGGCTCTTATGTATGTACACCAAACTAGTTCACATAATCCAGTCTGTGATAGATCTTGGTACTCTATATGCACAAACACACTATAATCTCTTAGGCACATGATACAACTAATTGTAATTTTTGTAACTCTAATTGTAATTACAAACAAAAATTGTTTGTTATCCTTTTTGGTAGAAAGTATATCTCTTATTAATGTTCCTTAAAGTATTTTTGTATTAAATATGCACCCTTTTCTAGGATAACCATCTGCTGAAACCCTAAAGAACTGTTAGTAGAGTAAGTTTCATAAAAGTTGGACAGTATATTAATATATTCTGCCTCTGTATGCTCTTGTTTAATAATGCATGCCATCTCATCCTGGCGCATAGCTTATTCTCTCCTCAACTTAACATTTGTTTATGAATATTGTAACAGAAGTTCTTCATTTGTTAATCCATTTTGCACAGCAGCCTGAAAGACCCCTCATTTTACTCCGTGCAGCACGTGCCAGAAAGATGTCCTTTGAGATAAACTGTACAAATATTTTAGGAATCCTGTAATGATGCAGAGTGTAGAACAATCCTGCTCTGCTAAACCTTTCATTTTCATTACAATATGTCTTTGATTAAGACTTATCTGGATTTTGTAAGAAAATATATTTGCCTCTACCATGGATAAGTAAGTGAGATGGTTTCATATTTCCATAAGTTTGAATTGGTCTTGAATTCTTCATATTAATTATTTTCTTTTTTTGTTCTATTTTTCCCCCAGTCTTGACAGTGCTTTGATGAATACTTCATGGTCATCTATGAGTATGTATAACATATTTTAGAAGAGAGTTGTTGGACTGGAATCATAGTTGTAAGGTTGATAGTTACTGAATGCAGTAATTTTGCTGATTAAATCATGCTGATTATTTCTGATATACTTCAGCAGTTTGAACTTTTTGTCAGTTCAGTATTTCTACTTTAAGATTTAGCTTAGCATGTCAGTCTGTGCTCTACTATCAGTGTGAGAGCCAAAAGATTAACTAAAGGTTGGAGACTATAATTTCTTGCTTTTAAATGCCTAGACTCAAAGGAAAAGTCCCAGACCATCCTGTTCATTGTGTAGCATATGTAAAATGTTAGTCACTTTGAAATGAGATCCAAAGAATACAGTTCCCTGAATAGAAAGGGTCTGAAGTCCATAGAGATATCAGGCTCTCTAGAATAAGCAACAGGTGAGGGGCAAATAAGAAGGCCGCAGGAGAATTGTAATCCCTTCCTGCCACATCTTGCTCAGTACGGTTCAGCTTTTTTCTTCTTTTTTTTATTTTTTAAATACTCCAGGTGCCAAAAGGGAGATGATGCTCCTCCTCTGTCAAATACCTCACAATTTCCTCTACATTTTATCAAAAGCAATAGTGTTTGTTGCTGGTTTTATGTGGATAATCTTTTTTGGGCACCCAGTTAGGCTTAGAGGATCGACTGATTGTTCTTATCAGGGATGATCTATTCTGAGTATGCTCAAAAGCAGAACCCTAGGTGCTCAGAAAAATACAAAATAAGTCACCTGTGGAACTTAGGTACCTGCAAGGTAAGTCAGAAGCCAAGAATAAATTTCTGAAGCAGCAAAGAATCTTGATCATCTTCTCTTTTAGGCCAAGGATTCTCCTTAAATTTGCCTTCAAAGGTTACAATTTTAGTTCAGGTAAACATCAGCTTGTTGAGTGACTGCAGAAACCCGTCTAAATCAAGAGAGACCTATAAACTTCACAAAACAATTATTTTCAAGATTTCAAAAAAATTACTCTAGTGAAAGATACCAAGCGAATTTGAGAGTGTTGGAGCACTTGATTCCTCTGTAAAGAAAGAATACAACCTTTATTCTGGGACAGCTGTCCTACTTTTAAGGGTGATCCAGATAAAAATCTGAATTAGGAATCTTTTGAAGTTCTAATAGGTGCAGATTTCACAGGAAACATACTGAAATAAACACTTTCCAAGTTTCTCATTTTGTTCCTCTTGTGATAGCCACCTTATGTTAAGGGATGCATTAGGAAGATCCGAACAGGTTGTAAGTTGCTTGTTCCCTTCTTCCCTGCCCCTGAGGAAACTTCTGTTGTTGGAAACTACAGTATAAAGCCTGACAGTAGAATGAATAGTTTCCAGTAGCCTTAATTAGATAAGAAGTCTCCCTAAATAAAGTGTCAGTTATTTGTTTGCTCAGATCTCTTTCATATTGCTTACCCTATTGATTTAAGAGCAATTTAATTGTAGCCTAGTGAGGTAAGGCCCCTTACAAAGCTCCATTTTCTGCTTGTTTTTAAAAGCCCTATTTTGAATCCAATCAGTTTTCAAATAGGTTTTTGCAATGAACATTGGTTTAAAAAAAATTACCAAATGGCTTTAGGCTACCTGCTTTAAACACAGGGGATTATAAGGTGTTATTTCAACTATGGTTGAGTTTCATTGTTTCTTTCAACCACCTGTGGCTTTCAGGTTATCCAGAAGAGCAAGTCAATTCCCCTCCTTCTTCCAATAAATACTTAAATGTTCTCAGCTTTGGGCTTTAAATTGTATATTTTTCCTTTTTATTTTTAAGTCATCATATTAGTTCCTGTTCTAATTTAGTATTAGTTTAATATTAGACACAATACCTTTACTGAAGGGCTGTATAATGGAAAAATGATGAAGTAAATTCAGTTTGGTTTATGCTCAAGTATCTTATATTTCAAAATGTTTTCTCTGCTATTAATATAAATTGTCAAAGATATTTAGGACCTTTCTGAGGGGGGTTAGGTAAAAAATTTTAAAGATTTGCTTAAAGTTTGAATGTTTTCCTCCATTTTTTTCTGTCTGCAGATGAAAATTGCCTTAACTCTTGTCCTACCAAGTTCAGTTCCTTCTGTTTGTCTGAGTCTTTCTTATGGGTATTAATCATAAAAAAATAATGAGACAAAATCTTCTGAAAAGCTTCTAGAAGTAGTGTTCACAAAACGTCAAAAGCTGGTGGGGACACTCATAGAAAACTAACTTATCCAAGAAGAGCTGATTTTGCAGTTACCTCAACCTGTGTATATATTCCTTATCTTTGAACTGTCTATGTATGTTTGCATGACTATATTAACTTGCACTGAAAAAGAGAAACATCAAAATACCTTTATACCTCTATGTAGACTGAAGAAGGTAGATAGAATGAGCACTTAATCACTGGCTTCTGACAGAAGAACCTTGTAGCTAATTACCAGTTATTTTGGTTTGGTGGTTTTTTTGTTTTTTGGGGTTTTTTTTGGTTTTTTTTTTTTTTAATATTAGAAATTCAGTGTTATCAAATACCTTATAGTGAAATATATTTATGTTTTGTGTTTTGTATTCATCAATATTTTTGCCTTCAAGGAAATGACAAGTAGTGAACAAAAGAAAAAAAAGAACACAAACAAATGAAAACCCTAAACAAATAAATGTTTTGGAGTCAGAAATTTGTCTTAATTATCCTTATAAAGCAGTTCTGAAGACAAGAGTGGCTGGTTTCCAATTGATTAACTGTACTTCTGGGATTGTCCCTGCTGTTCAAAATGACTTTTGCCTTGGGGTGACATAGATCACTGAAATATGCTTCCTAGTGATGTTAGCACGCCACAAAATCACTAATTAAAACTAAAAATCTTTTTTTGTGTATATAATAAAATAAAGTTTCTTAGTATCCCTTGCAGGCTTCAAGAATTGGAGAAATGCTTGAACATTCTTTGATTTGTGTCTTTATAGCCCACAGTGTATTCAATGTTTTATTTCCTTTTGAAGGTATGATATAAGTCACAGAATTAATAAAAGGTGTTACTTCCATATGGATGTTTAGATCACCTTTAAAAATTTTGGAAATGCACAATGCAGAAAACAATTCACCTAATCAGTCTTTCTGCAAGAAGGAGCATATTTAACAGGAGGTGATGTGAAGTGAAATCTCAGCCAGTTTCTCTCTGTATATAATTCTTCCCCAGACTGGCTAAGCAAGCTGACACTCTTCGTTGGGAAAGCTAGGAAATGACAGAAAGTGCACGGAGACCCCAGTGCCTCAAGCAGAGATACTTGGCACTTTTCCTGTTGGTGAAGTGGGGAGATGCTGATATTAAGGCAGCTGGCCCTGCTACACACAGAGAGCTTGATGATTTGTATCTGTGACTGGAAAAGTTGTGAGATGGTCCAAAATGCTTTTTATAAAATTCTCAGCACTTTCTAATGGACAAGCAAATTATAGAACCCACTTCTGAAATGTCTGTGGTTTTCCAGTACCATTTTCTTTTCAACAGATACATGTTCATTAAGATAATTAACTTGCAAAACATTTACAGGAGTATGTGGCAAGATGACCTGCAAGCATGCAAGTGATCAGCAGTGTCAAATCAAATACAATGGGCTGATCAGTGCATTCCTGTTTTTTACATGGAATACATTTGCTAAAGCTGTAGAAACATGTCTTGCCATCAGAAAGACAACTTATGTTCCCTTGAGACAGAAGGTATTCCACTATACCTAGACCACTTAAATCTCACCAAAAAAAAAAAAAAAAAAAAAAAAAAAAGGAAAATAAATTTGGTATACAACATTATTTTCTCAACATGCATGCATGCCCACACACAAAATAGGGAGAGCCATTATTTCACATTTTTGAGTCATCATTTCATGTTACTTTGTAAAGGCACACCACAGATCATGGTAAGCAAAATCTGCCAGTACATTATCCTCTAATATTCAGAACCTTTACTCACAAAAAAAGTAGGAGAACATACATGGTAAAGAAAAATGAATGGATACCAACTGTGGGTTAGAGAAGGTGGATTTTTTCTTGAGTGTATTGCATTCTATCTGAAGCAGTAAATTCTAAAGTTATGTCCAAAGTGAGTCAGCAGATCTAAGTTAGTTCCTCTTTTGAACACAAAGAATAAAATCAGTGATATCTATCAGTGACAGATCATGATAATTTCGTTTATATTTTGGTCAATGATAGTTTAGAGTTCGTGATTGAAGACTATTTTTTAACCAAC
Organism: Fulmarus glacialis; assembly: GCF_000690835.1. Classification (NCBI taxonomy): domain Eukaryota; kingdom Metazoa; phylum Chordata; class Aves; order Procellariiformes; family Procellariidae; genus Fulmarus; species Fulmarus glacialis. Next base: position 7,221 of record NW_009208327.1, read on the forward strand.
CTTAGTTTAAAGATTTAAAGCTGTTGTGGTTTAATCTGGCAGGCAGTTAAACACCACGCAGCCACTCGCTCGCTCCCTCCCATCCCAGTGGGATGGGGGAGAGAATTGGAAAAAAAAAGTAAAATTCATGGATTGAGATGAAGACAGTTTAATAGAACTGAAAAGGAAGGGATAATAATAGTAATAGTAATAGTAATAGTAATAGTAATAGTAATAGTAATAGTAATAGTAATAGTAATAGTAATAGTAATAGTAATAGTAATAGTAATAGTAATAGTAATAGTAATAGTAATAGTAATAGTAATAGTAATAGTAATAGTAATAGTAATAGTAATAGTAATAGTAATAGTAATAGTAATAGTAATAGTAATAGTAATAGTAATAGTAATAGTAATAGTAATAGTAATAGTAATAGTAATAGTAATAGTAATAGTAATAGTAATAGTAATAGTAATAGTAATAGTAATAGTAATAGTAATAGTAATAGTAATAGTAATAGTAATAGTAATAGTAATAGTAATAGTAATAGTAATAGTAATAGTAATAGTAATAGTAATAGTAATAGTAATAGTAATAGTAATAGTAATAGTAATAGTAATAGTAATAGTAATAGTAATAGTAATAGTAATAGTAATAGTAATAGTAATAGTAATAGTAATAGTAATAGTAATAGTAATATACACAGATATCATTCCCTTAGTCATCCTTAGCCATCCCTCTAAAATGTTTGCTGAATTCATTTAGTCCATGACTTTGGGC